>NW_026014623.1:1169472-1331972 GCF_020379485.1 Brassica napus
ACACCGGGGATGTGTTACCGACTGACCAGTCCAATCTTACGGGAACGCAACCAGAAGGTCAGCAACATCAGGAAAGTGACGAGGAAGTAGAATCCTCGAATGCTAACCATGATGGTGACCAGCGTGAGCAAAGGGCCGAGGGAACGGCCAACGTGCCCGCAGCACTGTCCCGAGAGGACTTATTAGAGGCCATGAAAGTAATGGGTAACTAGGTGGCGGCTATGACTCAGCTGTTCACTCCACTAGTGAATTCATTAGTTGGTCAAGCTACACCTGTAGCTACGGCTACACTTATTGCTACGGGTCCAGCTGTGGATGCGGTTGAGGTGATCATGATTGATCCACCGGAAAGGTTTGTAAAGAAGGTTGAATATCTGAGCTTGATTCAACATCTATCCAGATTGGGTACGAAGCAATTCTCAGGTAGCACCGACCCTTGTTGGGGTCAAAATCGGTCACGACGAAATCAATATCTGAAAGTCCGTAAAAATCAGAATGAACATTTTTACAAAAAAGTAATCCTCGTAAAGATATCTTTACGAAGAGCCTTGCGGTAAAATCTTGTTCAAATCTCAATCGAATCACTAAATATGATTGTCTGAAGGCAACAGACATGTATCCAAATCGGCCGCGGACAAGCTCGAGTATGGCAATCGGACCGCAGATAAGCCAAGCTCGATCGATACGCCGTGACCAAGCATCCACACAGCTCGCTCGCTACGTAGCGACTGAGCGTCCGTTCCACTCGGTCGCTACGTAGCGACCGAGCTCGAGCCAAGCTCGGTCGCTACGTAGCGACCGAGCATCCGTCCCGCTCGGTCGCTACGTAGCGACCGAGCTCAAGCCAAGCTCGGTCGCTACGTAGCCACCGAGCATCCGTCCCGCTCGGTACCTACGTAGCGACCGAGCTCGAGCCAAGCTCGGTCGCTACGTAGCCACCGAGCATCCATCCTGCTCGGTCGCTACGTGGCGACCGAGTGTCCGTTTCGCTCGGTCGCTACGTAGCGACCGCGCGTCCGTCCCGCTTGGTCGCTACGTAGCAACCGAGCTCTTCCGAAACGTCGATACAACACCAGTCCATGCATTCTCGTCTGTCCTTCGATGCTATATCCCGAAGACCGTAGCGAACTCAGTTCATGTTTTCCGCCATTCTAAATCATCGATCAAACTTTGCGGTAAAAACCACGGAATGTCCGTTCTTTATCGAAAGAAGTCGCAATAAACGTTTCGAGTTGGAATACGGCCCAAAGGGGCCTAAGACACGACTCGAGGCCCATCTTAGGATTTCTTAACCAAAAGCCGGTAAACCGCCTACGGTTTATGCTTGGTTCGCAAGGGAAGATAAATGTCAAGTTTCCGCAGATAAATACGGAATTTTGAAGGTAATTACGAAGATCGGAAAAAATGGAATATCTCCATTTTATGCTATGACGGCTTAAGGGCAGAAGAGTAAAAGCGTAAACCAACCTTGGAGCTAGTATATAAGGAGTCCTAGGCGAGAGGCATGGGAGAACTTTTTAGACTCGGAATTCTTTGCACTTAGAAACTTTAGGCTTTATTCTCGACAAGTTAGGTTTCTATGACTGGCACTCAATTACTAGACGAACTCGCCCAGGCAGTTCGGTCTCTTGTCCATCTCTATCAATTGAACTACGTTCGGCTTGATCCTCGAAAGGGGTACGTAGGCAGCCTTTAACAAGGTTCAGTCCGAAACCAATCAAAAACCTTTTATGTATCTTTTTCGTCTTTTGTTATCGAGCTGTGACTCAACTAGGTTTGAGCTTTTAGGCCGTTAGAACTAAGTAACTCGCTGACAGCCTTTGCGGCCAAAGCTTTTATGATCCCTTGTAATGATCACAACGCTGTTACGCGGACTCGAAATAAGATCTACTGTTTTCTCTAAACTCGTTTGTTATCTTTTCATGATTTCCGCATATATTCGATCACTTGTCGTTGACTCTCGCAGAGATCCGGGACCTCTGGGAAATTAGGGTTTTCCTAGTTTCTTTATTTAAATGGAAATCAACAGTGCAAATTTCGGTTCCCACAGTTTGGTGCTAGAAGGAGGGGGGGGGGGTTACGGATTACTCTTACACATGGCCACAAAACGCTTGATCGAAACGATGTCTGGATATATTAAAGACAAACTCGCAGCACTGACTGCTCCTATGGTTAACGCTTACGCAAACGCCGCATTGTTCAGCAAAATCGAAAACTTAGTCGCGATCTTCCGCCACAGGAAGAACACAAAAACAAGCTCGTGATTTCTCTTTCTAAACATAAAGGGAAACGATAAATCTTATCAAACCCCGTAAGTTTGGCTCATTACCGAACAAAAGAAATCTCGATGCGTAAGGATTTTACCAAAACACGTTTTCCGAAAACATTTCGGAAGGATAAAACTTGTTCTCCCAAAAACCGCTGAAAAACCCATAGGTTAATCGCGGAAAAAAGAAACACAACAAAACGATTACAGAGCTCGGTCGCTACGTAGCGACCAAGCACGCACACTGCTTGGTCGCTACGTAGCGACCAAACACGCACAAGGCTCCGTCGCTACGTAGCGACCGAGCACGCACACGCTGCTCGGTCGCTACGTAGCGACCGAGCACGCACACGGCTCGGTCGCTACGTAGCGACCGAGCACACACACTACTCGGTCGCTACGTAGCGACCGAGCACGCACACGCTTCTACGTAGCGACCGAGCACGCACACTACTCGGTCGCTACGTAGCGATCGAGCACGCACACGCTTCTACGTAGCGATCGAGCACGCACACGGATCGGTCGCTACGTAGCGATCGAGCACGCACACTGCTCGGTCGCTACGTAGCGACCGAGCACGCACACGCTGCTCGGTTGCTACGTAGCGACTGAGCACACACACTGCTCGGTCGCTACGTAGCGACCAAGGACGCACACCGCTTGGTCGCTCGACCGAGCTCAAGCCAACTCTCCACTCGCTACGTAGCGACCTGTAAGGCCTCAGAAGGGTCCTCCTTTGAGTTCTCTTTTGAATCCTCATCGAAATGCTTTTCGTTTCGTCTCAATCGGAGTTTCTGTTGAGATTTTACGACGAAAACAAGTAGGACTCTTCTTGGCTTGCTTCCACTCGCTACGTAGCGACCTGTCAGACCTTTAGTCGCTATGTAGCGACCTGTAAGGCCTCATAAAGGTCCTCCTTTGGGTTCTTTTTTGAATCCTCATCGAAACGCCTTTTGTTTCGTCTCAATCGGAGTTTCCGTTGAGATTTTACGACGAAAACAAGTAGGACTCTTCTTGGCTTGCTTCCACTCGCTACGTAGCGACCTGTCAGACCGTCAGTCGCTACGTAGTGACTTGTAAGGCCTCAGAAAGGTCCTCCTTTGGGTTCTCTTTTGAATCCTCATCGAAACGCTTTTCGTTTTGGTTCAATCGGAGTTTCCGTTGAGATTTTACGACGAAAACAAGTAGGACTCTTCTTGGCTTGCTTCCACTTGTACGTAGCAGCCTGTCAACAGTGCAAATTTCGGTTCCCACAGTTTGGCGCTAGAAGGAGGGGGGGTTACGGATTACTCTTACACATGGCCACAAAACGCTTGATCGAAACGATGTCTGGATATATGAAAGACAAACTCGCAGCACTGACTGCTCCTATGGTTAACGCTTACGCAAACGCCGCATTGTTCAGCAAAATCGAAAACTTAGTCGCGATCTTCCGCCACAGGAAGAACACAAAAACAAGCTCGTGATTTCTCTTTCTAAACATAAAGGGAAACGATAAATCTTATCAAACCCCGTAAGTTTGGCTCATTACCGAACAAAAGAAATCTCGATGCGTAAGGATTTTACCAAAACACGTTTTCCGAAAACATTTCGGAAGGATAAAACTTGTTCTCCCAAAAACCGCTGAAAAACCCATAGGTTAATCGCGGAAAAAGGAAACACAACAAAACGATTACAGAGCTCGGTCGCTACGTAGCGACCAAGCACGCACACTGCTTGGTCGCTACGTAGCGACCAAACACGCACAAGGCTCCGTCGCTACGTAGCGACCGAGCACGCACACGCTGCTCGGTCGCTACGTAGCGACCGAGCACGAACACGGCTCGGTCGCTACGTAGAGACCGAGCACACACACTGCTCGGTCGCTACGTAGCGACCGAGCACGCACACGCTGCTCGGTCGCTACGTAGCGACCGAGCACGCACACGCTTCTACGTAGCGATCGAGCACGCACACGGATCGGTCGCTACGTAGCGATCGAGCACGCACACTGCTCGGTCGCTACGTAGCGACCGAGCACGCACACGCTGCTCGGTTGCTACGTAGCGACTGAGCACACACACTGCTTGGTCGCTCGACCGAGCTCAAGCCAACTCTCCACTCGCTACGTAGCGACCTGTAAGGCCTCAGAAGGGTCCTCCTTTGAGTTCTCTTTTGAATCCTCATCGAAATGCTTTTCGTTTCGTCTCAATCGGAGTTTCTGTTGAGATTTTACAACGAAAACAAGTAGGACTCTTCTTGGCTTGCTTCCACTCGCTACGTAGCGACCTGTCAGACCTTTAGTCGCTATGTAGCGACCTGTAAGGCCTCATAAAGGTCCTCCTTTGGGTTCTTTTTTGAATCCTCATCGAAACGCCTTTTGTTTCGTCTCAATCGGAGTTTCCGTTGAGATTTTACGACGAAAACAAGTAGGACTCTTCTTGGCTTGCTTCCACTCGCTACGTAGCGACCTGTCAGACCGACAGTCGCTACGTAGTGACTTGTAAGGCCTCAGAAAGGTCCTCCTTTGAATCCTCATCGAAACGCTTTTCGTTTTGGTTTAATCGGAGTTTCCGTTGAGATTTTACGACGAAAACAAGTAGGACTCTTCTTGGCTTGCTTCCACTTGTACGTAGCAGCCTGTCAGACCGTCAGTCTTTACGTAGCTACCTGTAAGGCCTCAGAAAGGTCCTCCTTAGGGTTCTCTTTTGAATCCTCGTCGCAACACTTTTTGTTTCGTCTCAATCGGAGTTTCCGTTGAGATTTTACGACGAAAACCAGTAGGACTCTTTCTGGCTAGCTTCCACTCGCTACGTAGCGACCTGTCAGACCCCCAGCTCGCTACATTGCGACCTTTAAGGCTTCAAAAAGATCCTCCTTTGTGTTCTCTTTTGAATCCCGATCGAAACGCTTTTCGATTCGTCTCAATCGGAGTTTCCGTCGAGATTTTACGACAAAAACAAATAAGACTCGTCTAAACTCCTTCGCTTGCTCCTACTCGCCCTTACCTCCAGCTTTGTATTCTCCTTCAAGTCTGGATCGAAACGTCTCTTGTTTCTACCGGAGTTACCATTGAAACTTTACGATAAAAAAAAAACGCAAAGACTTGTTTTCTCGCATGGATTCAGATTAATTGTATAAAACGGCAACGGTTAACTTAACATCTTCGCCGCCTTAACTATACGATTACGTTGAACCTTTTTACAAAAATCGACGTCTTATCTAAGGAGAAGATAACAGTCAAGTTCGGAACATAAATGTCAAGTTTCAAAGGATAAACACCAATATCGGAAATGGCGAACATACACAAGAAGAGGAAAGGGAAATGAGCAAGCAAAACTGAGAAGAGACAAAACTGCATCTTCGAGAGAACTAAGGTATTTCCGACTTGAAATTTTTGAAATCAGACTTGGAATTTTCGTAGGAAATTACTTTGAGGCTGCCATAGAACTTTAGGGAACGTAAAACCTAGGCGGATAGTCTAGCGAACTAAGTTTTAAGCGAATTTTCCTGTCTCGATATATTCTTCGATAATTGTTCATCCAGATCTTGCAAACCGATCTAAACTCTCCGAAAGTCGAGAAACGATTGCCACGCATATCAAGCTCGCTTCCTAAAGAGAGAAAAAGTTAGAGACATGAACGTCGTCTTAAAACCGATTCGTTTCTGGCAATTTTCTCGGAACCGACATATCCCAAGTCGTCAACGTGGAAATAACCAAATCACAGTCCAAGCGTCGTCTATAAACCGTCCCGAATTATCGATCATTCCAAACATCAGAAGAAGAAACATACACAACCCTTCAAAGTATCGTTTCAACCGTTTTCTTTCGTAAAAAAGAAAGGGGGGAGTAGGTACGTATACTGTACTCGTATACTCCCAAACTTCAAAAAACTTCTGCAAATCGTCAAGAATAGGCAAACGACAATCTTAATATTCGTCTAAACGCTGGCAACATATCCAGACGATCATGAACATAATCTCAAAAACTATACATCATTTCTTGTCGCAATCATGCGTACAGAAAACTTGTACCAATATCAAACTGAAACTCGACGATTAGCCAAAGTATTGAAGCCTTTTCCGGCTTCAGAAAGCCAGTTTCGTTTTAAAAATTTCTACGAGGAATCTTCAATCACCAAAGCATTTCTTTCAGTTTCCGTTGTACCAAGTATGTCATGGAAAAGCATCGAAAACATTTTCGACGAAGAAAACTCGAGAATAGATGTAGCATCGTGCACATTAAAAGGAGCACGGAAAATCTAAACTTTTTGAAAATTGACCAAGTTCAATACGCTCCAAAATTCACTTTAAGCCCGCAACGTTTTACCTATAATACGCGACATGTAAGGAAAAAAATTCGTAACAAAGCTTCTAGAGCTATACGAAACATCCTCAAAAATGCACAAAATAGATCTCGGAAGGCGAACACTTCAAAAAACATTATGAAGGAAAACGCTTATTCCCATGGATAAATTTGCGCTACACCTCAATCCTAGTTCCTCGATCGAAAATCAAATTATTAGCATCCAAACAGGAACAACAATTTTTGCTGCGAACATCCGTAGTCAAACAAGAACGTTTCTCAAACGCAGGGCTCAGACTAAACCCTTGCAACATCGCGAAACATGTTCAAGCCCGCGGACATTTCAAGCACAAAACACGGCATACGAAAGAATAACAAATCTTCAGCATCGCGAGACGTCGCAGACGCCTGAAGATTCGTTCTTCAACGAAATTTCCTTCCTCGATAAAATCATTTTCTTGGAAGACCAGACAGTCATACGCACTAACATCTTCTCAAAACATATCCTTCGCGAAGACTCAAAACGGTATTTTTACCATTAAGTTTGTTGCTGATCACAACAAGCTCTCAACGTCCTAAACAGACTTAGCCATCTCGTAGAGATGACTCTCGTACATCCGACACAAGGATAATAGCGCTATAAAAGAAATCCAAAATTTTTGGTCAGCACTTCCAGGAGGCTTAAAAATTGTCCTTGGATAGATGCTCGGTTCAAACCATACAAGTCGTATAAGCCGAGAACCTATCGCGGACTTTAAATCGGTATGGAATCAGGATGAAACTGAAACGGGATACGTAAGTCGAATTAGTCATCGCACCCTCTAAAACCAGGAGTAAACCTAGGTCTTGCCCTAAACCCAGCGCATTGGTCTCTAACATCTCTAGGAATAGTATCAAACACCCTGATACGAGATCCCAAAATTTGTCTCTTTGCCAATATTCGAAAATCTTCAGAAATTCCGCAAGTTTACACACTGCAGAAAACTCTCGAAACAGATTACGGATATAGCAGTTCACACAGAGTTAGATTACGAGATGTCAACTCGTAGTCTTCCTTCTACACCCATACAAAATGCCATCGGCAGCAACACGCCTTATAACCGCTACATAAAAACTAGACCGTAAAGGTCTCGCTGGAAAACTAGTCATAAGAACCTTAACTCCAAGACGAACTACGAAAGGCTTGATCCCTTCAACAAGGGTACGTAGGCAGCCGTCATAAGGCGCAGCCCCAATCTTATCGCGTTCTACTTTCAGAAGAGCGAGAAGACCACTTTTCACTTACCTTTTCAACCATTAATTCCGCCTAACTCACCTTACTTACCTAACTTGCCAAGCCACTCGCTAGAACCTCACGCTAGAAGCTCGTGGTTCTAACGAGCTGGGGGGCTAACTGTTGGGGTCAAAATTGGTCACGACGAAATCAATGTCTGAAAGTCCGTAAAAATCAGCATGAACATTTTTACGAAAAAGAAATCCTCGTAAAGATATCTTTACGAAGAGCCTTGCGGTAAAATCTTGTTCAAATATCAATCGAATCACTAAATACGATTGTCCGAAGGCAACGGACATGTATCCAAATCGGCCGCGGACAAGCTCGAGTATGGCAATCGGACCGCAGACAAGCCAAGCTCGATCGATACGCCGTGACCAAGCATGCACACAGCTTGGTCGCTACGTAGCGACCGAGCTCAAGCCAAGCTCGGTCGCTACGCAGCGACCGAGCGTCCGTCCCGCTCGGTCGCTATGTAGCGACCGAGCTCGAGCCAAGCTCGGTTGCTACGTAGCGACCGAGCGTCCATCCCGCTCGGTCGCTACGTAGCGACCGAGCTCTTCTGAAACGTCGATACAACACCAGTCCATGCATTCTCGTCTATCCTTCGATGCTATATCACGAAGACCATAGCAAACTCAGTTCATGTTTTCCGCCATTCTAAATCATCGATCAAACTTTGCGGTAAAAACCGCGGAAAGTCTGTTCTTTATCGAAAGAAGTCGCAATAAACGTTTCGAGTCGGAATACGGCCCAAAGGGGCCTAAGACACGACTCGAGATCCATCTTACGATTTCTTAACCAAAAGCCCGTAAACCGCCTATGGTTTACGCTTGATTCGCAAGGGAAGATAAATGTCATGTTTCCGCGGATAAATACGGAATTTTGAAGATAATTACGAAGATCGGAAAAAATGGAATATCTCCATTTTATGCTATGACGGCTTAAGGGCAGAAGAGTAAAAGCGTAAACCGACAATGGAGCTAGTATATAAGGAGTCCTAGGCGAGAGGCATGGGAGAACTTTTTAGACTCGGAATTCTATGCACAAAGAAACTTTAGGCTTTATTCTCGACAAGTTAGGTTTCTATGATTGGCACTCAATTACTTGACGAACTCGCCCAGGCAGTTCGGTCTCTTGTCCATCTCTATCAATTGAACTACGTTCGGCTTGATCCTCGAAAGGGGTACGTAGGCAGCCTTTAACAAGGTTCAGTCTGAAACCAATCAAAAACCTTTTATGTATCTTTTTCGTCTTTTGTTATCGAGCTGCGACTCAACTAGGTTTGAGCTTTTAGGCCGCTAGAACTAAGTAACTCACTGACAGCCTTTGCGGCCAAAGCTTTTATGATCCCTTGTAATGATCACAACGCTCTTATGCGGACTCGAAATAAGATCTACTGTTTTCTCTAAACTCGTTTGTTATCTTTTCATGATTTCCGCATATATTCGGTCACTTGTCGTTGGCTCCCGCAGAGATCCAGGACCTCTGGGAAATTAGGGTTTTCCTAGTTTCCTTATTTAAACGGAAATCGACAGTGCAAATTTCGGTTCCCACAACCCTGTGGAGGCAGATGAGTGGAGGAGTAGGCTAGTCCAAAAATTCCAATCAACTCGCTGTCCAGAGGATTACAGGCGAGACATTGCGGTTCACTTCCTGGAAGGGGACGCGCATAATTGGTGGCTTGCAGTGGACAAGCGCACCAATGGAAGTCTCACAAGTTTTGCGGATTTTGAAGTTGAATTCAACCGCAAATACTTTCCTGCTGAGGCTTTGGATCGTCTGGAAGCTAAGTTTCTAGATTTGGTCCAAGGCCGCAGGACCGTACGGGAGTATGAAGAGGAGTTCAACCGACTCAGACGGTTCGTTGGAAGAGAGCTGGAGGACGAGTCAGTCCAGGTCCGTAGGTTCATCCGAGACCTAAGGCCGGAACTGAAGACCCACTGCTCGATCCGCACTTTCAACACCGTCGGAGAACTGGTGGAAATGGTAGCTTTGTTGGAGTCTAACTTGGCTGAAGAAGCTAAGCTTAAGGCTAAGCCACAGTCTGGCCCATTGGGCAAGACTAATGATAAAAAGAGAAAATGGGACCAGGTGGACGGAGGAAGGACCTCTGGTGGCCAACCTGCGTGTTCCAAATGTGGACGGAACCATCTCGGTGAGTGCTGGAAGGCCATGGGGGCTTGTGTTTGTTGTGGCAAGATGGACCATGGGGTTCAAAACTGTCCTCGACCGAACCCGTCTGGTAGAAGCGGCACGATGACTTGTTTCCATTGTGGCCAGCAAGGACATTTCCAATCGGAGTGTCCCATGCTGCAAAAAAGTCAGGGGAAGGGCCGTGGAGACTCAGGCAAGGCGTCCCAAGGCAAACCAACCACAACACCGAGGGTGTATGAACTGTCACGAGACGACAGAGCTTCCAGATCTTTTTATTCGATCTCTGGTAATTTCTAAATTTATCTTTTTACATTCAAGTAGTAATGCTTGGTCTGGAACTTAGAATGGTCTAGGGATTCTGATGAGGGTCTCTGATAGGAACCCTCATGGTCGGTGGGGTAAAAACCCACCTGCTTTTCGACACAGGGGCTACACATAGTTTTGTGAGTCCGGGACTGGTCGGAAAGGGTCTGTTATGTCAGGATACTGGTGATAATTTTAGGATAGTGAGGGCGGCCGGTGGGCAAGCCATGAACTCACTAGGTCTCATGTCGAATATCCTAGTACAGATCCAGGGAAAGGTCTTCCCTGTGAATCTGGTATGTGTCCACCTACAGAATCAAGAAGTGATCTTAGGTATGGATTGGTTGGGAAAGTGCCAAGCCACTCTCGATTGCCATAAGGGTCGTGTGCAATTGGAGAATGGACTTCACCCGGTAGAGTACCAAGGTCTGTGTCAGGCTCAATAGAAAGTGGTTTCAGCAGTTTGAGCGATTTGGATGCTGGAACAGGGTTGTCAGTCATTCTTGGCTACAATTACAACTACAGAGCCTGACACTTCTGGTTTTCTGTTAGACCCACGCAAGGATTCGTTGGTGTCCGAGTTCCAGGATGTGTTTCAGGCGCTACATGAATGTCTAGGGGAATCTGATGGGGGCCTCTGTTAGGAACCCTCATGATTGGTGGTGTGGAAACCCACGTACTTTTCAACACAGGGGCTACACATAGTTTTGTGAGTCCAGGGCTGGTCGGAAAGGGTCTGTTCTGTCTGGACGCTGGAGATAATTTTGGGATAGTGAGGGTGGCCGGAGGGCAAGCCATGAACTCACTAGGTCTCATGTCAAATATCCCACTGTCAATACAGGGAAAGGTATTCCCTGTGGATTTGGTCTGTGTCCACCTAAGGAATCACGAAGTGATCCTAGGTATGGACTGGTTGGTAAAGTATCGGGCCACTCTCGATTGCCATAGAGGTCGTGTGCAATTGGAGACTGGGCTTCGACCGATCCAGTACCAATGTCTGTGTCCGGCTCAAGAGAAAGTAGTGGTTTCAGCAGTTCGAGCGATTCGGATGTTGGAACAGGGTTGTCAGTCCTTTTTGGCTACAATTACAACTACAGAGCCGGGCAGTTCTATCTGTCTGAAAGACCTTTCAGAGGATTCGTTGGTGTCGAAGTTCCCAGATGTGTTCCAGGTACCTCAGGGTGTCCCCCCTTATAGGTCCGATCCCTTTCTGATTGAACTGGAACCGGGGACAGCTCCGCTGTCCAAGAGTCCGTATCGAATGGCTCCGGCCGAGATGGCCGAGCTAAAGAAGCAATTGGAAGAATTGCTTGACAAGGGGTTCATACGGACAAGTAGGTCCCCTTGGGGTGCACCAGTCCTCTTTGTGAAAAAGAAGGATGGTAGCATGCGTGTGTGCATCGACTATCGAGGGTTGAATAGGGTAACTGTGAAGAACAAATACCCGTTACCTAGGATAGACGAGCTGTTGGATCAGCTGAAAGGAGCTAAGTGGTTTTCTAAAATCGATTTGGCCTCGGAATATCATCAGATTCCTATAGAGCCAAACGACATTAGGAAGACAGCATTCAGGACCAGGTAAGGCCATTACGAATTCGTAGTGATGCCGTTCGGTCTGACCAATGCACCAGCAGCATTCATGAAAATGATGAACAGCGTGTTCCGGGACTTCTTGGATGAATCAGTGATCATCTTCATTGATGATATCCTGATCTACTCCAAGGACGAGGAATCTCATCGGAAACATTTGAGAGCCGTGCCGGAACGATTACGAGAGCACAAACTTTTTGCTAAACTCAGCAAGTGCAGTTTTTGGCAAAAGAGTATTGGGTTCCTCGGTCATATTGTTTCTGACCAGGGCGTCTCAGTGGATCCAGAGAAGATCAGGGCAATCAAGGATTGGCCCCAACCACACAGTGCCACGGAAGTTAGAAGCTTCCTAGGGCTGGCAGGTTACTCTAGGAAGTTTGTGAAGGGATTTGCAAGTTTGGCTCAACCTATGACACGGTTGACTGGTGATACCACTCAAATTACCCTAAGGAGTGTTACTCTCATCAAAAGAGGTTCAGATGTAGTACTTAGGGATTGAATCCACAAGGAGCTAGGGAACAATTAAATCTAGTGTTTATTAATTCTAAAGGTTGTAAATGTTTAAATGAAATAGCAATAGTAACAAGCGAGTAAATAATAAATGTAACTTGGTTGGAAATGATATAAGATGCAGGGCCACTATTCAGGTGTTGGAGATTATAATACCTATAGATGCCTAACTATTGCATGCATGATATATTAGAGCTCATTCACTTAACTCAGTGATCAGCTGTCGCATGTACCACTGGTTAACAGACTAGATATCGTGTCTCAACGGTTAGCATGCAGACAACGAGAGAGTGTCGATCGATAGTCTATTCAGACATCGTCGATACACCTTTGCCAACGTCGATCGATTGTCAGTTGAGGACATCGATCGATGGGTTCTAGCCAGGCCTATGCGCGAGTATGAAATGCCCTACTAAGATTCTAAATTGGCGGTTAGCCCTATCCAGCAATCCTAATATGATAGATAGATGACAGGATGGGATAACAAGTGTGCTTGAATATGCAATCCTATGATCAAGTTCTAGTTAGCAAGGCTAAAACAAGCAATCAATACAAATCTATCATGAATATCACAACAAGGCAGATCTATAGTTTGGGGCTAACCCCACAAACCTATCTGAACCCTGGATCTAATAGTTGAACTACTCAGACATAGCAAAGCAATTCATATCAATAGAGAAATAGAAACTCATAGAATAGATGAAAAGAAATAGAAACAAGGAGTTCCAATCACAAGTGATCTTCTCTCCCAAATGAAACTTGTAACAAAACTAGGTCTAGAAAAGCTCTCCGTTTTGCCATCAAAACACTTAGACAGTATATATTCTACTAGGTTAAAAACTCATCAGGGCATTTTGGTAATTTGGCTTGGCCTTGGTTTTTAAGTCTGCTGAATCCAAAATGTCGGGTCTGGTGTCTCGACATCGATCGATGGTACTTGTGTACATCGATCGATATTAATCATCATCTGTCGAGGCATTTCCTGATATCGATCGTCAGCACTGATGTGCATCGATCGATTGTTCTTCCTCTCGTCGACCTCTAAGTGGTCAGCTCGGGTGAAATGTCCTTTAAGCTCCAAAATGCTCCAAATTCATAGCTTTACTCCGAAATGCACCTGAACCCTTTAAATGCTCCAAACATACCCGTTTCGAACTCTTTTATTTGAGTCTTTATGAATCAAGCCTTAATGGTTTTAGCCACCAAGTCCTGTTCAGACTCATCCTAATTAAACAATAGATCTTATTGCTATCTGCAATCAGTAAATCTTTAGTGCTATCTGCAATCAGTAAATCTAAAATGGTGCTAAAGATTGGTTAGATATTCATGTTTAAATCAATATAAGATTATAATCCCTATTTTCAATAGCTAAGCGTAATTTATTTGAAATTCCTCTTTACATAAGAATAAAATAAATTATATCAGTAAATCTCCCCCCCAGAGTTAAATTACACTGTCCCAGTGTAACTCAGCCGGAGTTATGATGAATAGTTTATGATGTACAAAATGTAACAAAATGTCATCCATCTTCTCAAGTACTTTGGAGGTGTTCTGTAGCCTTTCTTGAACGTTGTCAATGCTAACCTGGTGCCAGCCTATGTTGTCATAGGCGTATGCTGAAAGTTTTGTCAGTTCCTTTTGCATTGACTAAACCGTCTTGTGTATCAGCTGCTCGCCGATTGGTGTAGACTCAGCATCAATCGATGCGATTATGTGTTGGTTGGTCGATCTCGGCGAGTTGCCGTCGATCGATTTCGCTATTGTCCTGTCGATCGATGCTGATATCTGGTGTTGAGCTGCGAGTTGCCTCTGAATGGCTTTGACTTCTTTCTGTAGCCATTCTGCGTGGTTGTCTAGTCCATTGATTTTGTTGTCGAATGGAAAGTAGATGTCATCGCAGCGTTTGTCAAGTCGTTCCTCCATGGTGTCTAGAGCAGTGTAGATCTTGGATGTGATCTTGTCAACCTCTGCTGCTGTGTAAGGAAGTAACTCCACAGGTTTCTTGCCATCGATCCAAGGCCCTCGTAGCCTGATTTTGCCTGCAAAAAACTTTGATTAGTAATGTTCTCAATATCCTTTTGGGCATGAAGTAATTGACTAGACAATTTGTTTAAATCTATCATGACTGGTGATATAAAGCGGTCATGCATATCCTCGTAAGTCCTCAGCCTCTCATTCATGGCTGAGACTTTAGCGTCGAGCGATGTGAAGGTACACATGTCGATCGATGTGGCTGGTTGTTGGTCCTTCTTGCGAATGGTGTCCAGATCTTGCTGTAGTAGCTCGATTTTAGTTCTTAACCAGTCCACGTTGTTGTTGAGAGGGCAGTAAACGTCGTTTATCCTCGTGTCGATGTATGAGACTTCCCATTCATCCCTGTGTTGTGTTGAACATTGTGGTTCTGCAGGGATCTGAGCTGTAGGAAGACTGACGTCGATCGATGTTGCATGTGGTGCGTCGATCGATGCTGAGGTCGTAGCTTCCTTCTCAAGTTGCTGACGTAAACTCTCAATTTCTGTCCTCATTTCTGCCATACATCTGAAAAGCTCATTGTAGCCTCTATCCAAAGGCTGATGTGTATCTTCTACCAATGTTTTGAGCTCCTCTCCCAGTTTCTCCTGAGCTCCACAAATACCAAACACCATCTCATCGATTTCATCTTTGGTGTAGAGTTCTGGTGCCAGTCTTGTGAGTGTGAAGGAAGTGGCATGTTCTGGAAGACAGATGTGGCTCTCTTCAAAAAAGTGATGCTCTTTCCAGTATTTTCCTGATGTTGTCCTTTGTGACAGGTATCATCTCACAAGCTACGCCTCGTGCGTGTCCACGCTCATCTCTGTAGACTCCATACTCGTCCCTTTGTTCCCAAGTGAACTTTCTGGCTCCATACATGTCGAAAGCACTTTTCCCACATTCATACCGTCTGTCAATCAACGTCGGTTCATCTATATCGATCGACGTTGGTGTTACCCTATCGATCGATTTCTCCGTTGTACCATCGATCGATGCTTGCCTTTTTTGGTAGGCGTGATAGATATGGGTTGATCTCTGTTGTGGCGACTCCTGCGTGGTTGTTAGGATCTGTTTGAATGACGTCTGGAGTGCCACGTTGCTGTGAGAATAGGTTGTCAGGTCCATGGGCTACTTGAAGGATGTCTGCTATGTCCTCTCTGGACACTTGTAAAATCCTTCCATCCATTGCACGTGCGTTGCCATCTGGGTCCCTGAAAATACCAAATTCATCAGGTGTTAGAAAACCGTAATCAATGTTTGCATAATCATTCAATTTAGAAATAGAAAGATTAGGGTTTAGAGTAGTATCGATCGATGTAGATACAGTTACATCGATCGATGGCAGAGTAATTTCTGCAGAACTTGTGTTCTTGAGATGATTGCTCTTCATGGATTTTTCTGTAGATATAGAAGGAAGAGTATTCATCTTTTTTGCTTGTGTGTTTGCTCTGATGTGTGTAGGTGGTTTCGGAGGTGCAAAATGATTTATATAGGTATCTATAAACCTAGTTGGGGAGGGAATATTCTTCTGCTCCTGAATTTTTGCTGCGGCGCGAATATCGATCGATTTTCCTTTACGGGTGTCGATCGATGTGAGCGGTTGTTTTGCTAGACGAGGGTGGGTATCGGCCGATGTGGTGTGCACAGCGTCGAACGATGTTGGAAATATGTTGGTGAACTTAAGTGTTTCAAGTCTTTCATCCTGCGAAGACATTTCTATTGCACGTTCTTTCCAATAATCCTCATCGTATTCCTCCGTATGTTCCTCATTAGGTGAAGTAATTACAATTTCAACTGCAAAACTTTCATGGAAACCACTGTCTGCCCAACTGCCTATGGAATAATCATCATGTACTCTCTTGCTTGGAGGTTGGAAGGTAAAGTGTTGGTAACAATGATTAGGTGAAGCGAAATGGTCAACTGGGTGCATTACGTCGAGTGTCCTGTTGTTGCGGTCATCGATCACCGTTGACACATTGGAATCGATCGATGGAAAGGTTGGGTGGTGTCGATCGATTCCGAGTACTCTGTTTCGTACTCCGATTCATACCCTGCTCCACAATGGCATGCGCCAATGAAGCCAAGTTCTTTCCCATAATCCACAGAATTAATGACCTTTCTCTTAGGTCGGATTGGGTCGTAGAGGATGTTTGGGTCTATGAGCGTTAGACACAATTTGTTTTTGTTCATGCCACATACAGCTCCTACTGTAGCTAGGAAAGATCTTCCAAGCAGAAGTGAAGAGTTCTAGTTAAGCTCGATGTCTAGGACATGAAAATCTACAGGGAAAAGGGTATTACCAATCTGTACCTCCAGATCTCTTATGATACCTCCTGATCGTTTCTCTGAAAGATCCACGAAGGTGAAGGATTCCGTTGAGGGTTCGATGGTCAAACCAAGCTGGTCTGCCATGATCCTAGGGAGGATACTAACTGATGCTCCTGTGTCACACATTGAATGGAGAAATTCAACACCCTTGACTACGCATGGTATTGCACACTTCCCAGGATCACTCTTCTTCGTCAATGTGATCATGTGTTTCATCTTTTCTCTGACTTGATGAAACATTCTCCTAATGTCCTCCTCAGTTACCTTTGTTTCTCTGAAGAACATCCACAACCGGTGTGTGAAGTAATCTTCATCAAAAGGTTTTTCGATTGGGATTCTAAGGACTCGTTTAGTGAAACCATCCATCTCCTTATCGTTAGCTTCCCTCTTAAGGTTTTTAGGAATCTTCTTCTTTCTTTTCCTTAACCTTCTCCCTTCAGATTCTTGTTCTTCTTGAACTGATTCTGGTGAACTATTTAAAGGGTTGGGTTTTGGTTCGAGTGGGTTTGCTAATGGTTTAGGTTGTGGTCTGAGTGCGTTGATGTAATCATTATCGATTGAGGGTAACCGCACTCGGTATGTCAGAGGTGCCTATCGATCGATGGGAGGTGTGTTGTGTCGATCGACTTCGGACTCACTATGTCGATCGATGGTTGGCTCAACCGATCGATCGAATTTTTCATAGAAAGGGGAGGGTGGGTGGGTGATGATGCTTTGCTGCGAATTCTTCATGAGTTAGAATTTGAACCGCATTGCATTCAATCGATTTGGCAGACGATGTCGATCGATGACTGGAGTAATCAGTCCATCGATTTTCATCATGGTCTGTCGATCGATGCGAGTTCATCGACATCGGTCGACACCATTGGGATCCGCCGAGACTCATGGAGCTTTCGATTTTGAAATCTCCTTCCTCAAGCTTTTCATTTCTCACCACTTGCCGGAAATCATCATCTATGATGGCATTTACGTGGTGTTTTCCTTTGTCGGCTCCTGCCTCTCTAGCGAAAGCTTCTTGCCTCTTTATAGTCTCGCCCGTCTGAATTACTTGGGTTTCAAGTTTTCTTACCTGAGTCCCTAAGGTCTCGATTTTGGTGTTCAGATTGTTGTAGGCGGAGTCTATCTTACCATTGAAATCCACAGTGATTTGTTGTTGTCCCAACAGTACTCGATCAAGCATCTCTTCGATCTTGCTTTCCTGAGTCTGGGGTGGTGGATTTTGGTAGTAAGAGTTCGAGTAGCTCTTGCTGTTGTTGAAGGGTTTTTGAAATTGTGAACTTTGGTTACTTCTTTGGCCATTTCCAAAGAAGTTTCTGTTTCCGCCCTGGTTTCCAAATTTTTGGAATCCGGTACCTCCGATGTAGTTCACATTTTCTTCTCCTTCCGTATCTGCTACTTCTCCTTCAGCTGAACAGACTTGCTTCCTAAGAAGCTCGTGCACCACATCTAACTTAGCTCTTACTTCGTCCATCTGTTCCTTCCCGATAGAGGCTACAGACTTCTTCCGTTCAGAGTCAGTGTTTTTGGTGCTGCTGCTGTTAGCAAGGTTTTCGATAAGTCTCACAGCTTCCAACGGATTCCGAGTAGTGAAGTTTCCTTCACTCGCCGTATCAAGGGCCATTTGATACTGTAAGGCGAGACCTCAGAAGAAATTGCTTAGCAGCTGCACTTCGTTAACTCCGTGGTGTGGACAGGCTCGCTGGAAGAACCTAAATCTAATCCACGCATCTTTGAAGGACTCTCCAGCCTTCTGCGAGAATGTCGAAATTTTGTTCTGAAGTTCTTCAGCGCGCGCCTCATCGAAGAAGTTTCGTAAGAAAGCATTCTTGATGTCGCTCCAGGATGTTAAAGATCATGTGGGTTGCTGCCTAAGCCAGTGCATCGCTTCTCCATTCAGTGTGTATCTGAAGAGCTTGCACAGCAGGTAATCTTCGGGGACTCCTTCCATCCGAATAGCAGCGATTAGATCCTCGAACCGTTACAAATGGTCCATAGGATGCTCGTGCGGTAACCCAGAGTAGGGTATCTGCGACACGAGAGTGTAGTATTGAGGCTTCAGCTCGAAATTGTGCTTCTGGATCTCCGGAAGTCGAATAGCTGATCTGTTGGAATAGTACTCATCTGGGCGATTGTAGTCGGCCAGTTGTTTCGATCGAGGGCCCTCATCTACAAGTTGAGCAGCTCCTGTAGCATCAGCATCAGGGATTACAGTTCCCTGAGCATCTATTTTCTGACCTGTTGCATTACGCAGATGACCGGCCTGGTCATACAGGTTTCCGTTCTCGTCCTGAGTTAGAATATTAATGTTTACCATTTTTGACAACACGGTATCGATCAACGTACGCGGTGTAGTATCGATCGTTGTCGAACGATTGGGACCGATCGACGATGACGGTCTGGTGTTGGTCGACGGTTGGTTGTGCGTATCGATCGACGACGAAGTGGTTGCGTCGAGCGATGTGGAACGTTGAACTCTACGGATGGTGCGTTCCAAATGAGCAGGATCGTCTGAGAACAGCAAGTCTTTCTCCTTGTTGCTTCTGGTACCGCTGGGCATGCACCTGAAAAGACAAGAAAAAGATTATTAGAAAGGGGGTAAAGAAAAGAATAAGAATTAATAAAACTAAATCTAATGGCGATCAAAGCTCCCCGGCAACGGCGCCAAATTTGATACCACTCAAATTACCCTAAGGAGTGTTATTCTCATCAAAAGAGGTTCAGATGTAGTACTTAGGGATCGAATCCACAAGGAGCTAGGGAACAATTAAATCTAGTGTTTATTAATTCTAAAGGTTGTAAATGTTTAAATGAAATAGCAATAGTAACAAGCGAGTAAATAATAAATGTAACTTGGTTGGAAATGATATTAGATGCAGGGCCACTATTCAGGTGTTGGAGATTATAATACCTATAGATGCCTAACTGTTGCATGCATGATATATTAGAGCTCATTCGCTTAACTCAGTGATCAGCAGTCGTATGTACCACTGGTTAACAGACTAGATCTCGTGTCTCAACGGTTAGTATGCAGACAACGAGAGAGTGACGATCGATGGTCTATTAAGACGTCGACCGATACACCTTTGCCAACGTCGATCGATTGTCAGTTGAGGATATCGATCGACGGGTTCTAGCCAGGCCTATGCGCGAGTATGAATTGGCGGTTAGCCCTCTCTAGCAATCCTAATATGATAGATAGATGTCAGGATGGGATAACAAGGGTGCTTGAATATGCAATCCTATGATCAAGTTCTAGTTAGCAAGGCTAAAACAAGCAATGAATACAAATCTATCATGAATATCACAACAAGGCAGATCTATAGTTTGGGGCTAATCCCACAAATCTATCTGAACCCTGGATCTAACAGTTGAACTACTCAGACATAGCAAAGCAATTCATATCAATATAGAAATAGAAACTCATAGAATAGGTGAAAAGAAATAAAAACAAAGAGTTCCAATCACAAGTGATCTTCTCTCCCAAATGAAACTTGTAACAAAACTAGGTCTAGAAAATCTTTTCCTTTTGCCGTCAAAACACTTAGACAGTATATATTCTACTAGGTTAAATACTCGTCAAGGCATTTTGGTAATTTGGCGTGGCCTTGGTTTTTAAGTCTGCTGAATCCAAAATGTCGCGTCTGGTGTCTCGACATCTATCGATGGTACTTGTGTACTTCGATCGATATTAATCTTCATCTGTCGAGGCATTTCCTGATATCGATCATCAGCACTGATGCGCATCGATCGATTGTTCTTCCTCTCGTCGACCTCTAAGTGGTCAGCTCGGGTGAAATGTCCTTTAAGCTCCAAAATGCTCCAAAGTCATAGCTTTACTCCGAACTGCACCTGAACCTGAAAACATACCTAGAAGAGTAGAAAACATAGATATATATATAGTAAAATAATTATATACCATGGATAAAAACGGGTCAAATCCAAGGTATATCAACTGGGAAGGACGTTAAGTTCACATGGTCTGATGAGGGTACAAGATGTTTCTCCGAACTTAAGGATGTGCTGACTAGCGCGCCCGTCCTTGTTCTTCCGGAGGCAGACCAACCTTATGTGGTCTACACGGATGCGTCCATCACTGGACTCGGTTGGGTGTTGACTCAACATGGGAAGGTCATTGCCTACGCGTCAAGGCAACTGAAGAAACATGAGGGAAACTACCCCACCCATGATCTTGAAATGGCTGCGGTAGTATTCGCCTTAAAGATTTGGCGATCATAATTATATGGGGCCAAAGTCCAGATACTTACAGACCATAAAAGTCTGAAGTATATATTCACCCAGCCTGAGTTAAACTTAAGGCAGAGGAGGTGGATGGAGTTTGTGGCCGACTACGACCTAGACATAACTTACTATCCCGACAAGGCTAACCTTGTGGCCAACGCATTGAGCCGGAAACGCGAGAAGACGTTGCGGTCGGAAGCGGAACAGACGAGCCGGATAAGGTGGAACGCTTCGTTCGTTTAAATGCTTTGAACGAAACGGACGGACCATGGGGTTTAGAGGTGGTGAATAGAGCCGACCTGCTTACCCGGATCCGAGCGGCCCAAGATCGGGATGAGAACCTGAAGACGGTTGCTCGGAACGACCTGACTGAGTATCAAATCGCCAAGGACGGTATGATCTTAGTTCATGGTCGGATCAGCGTACCCAATGATAGGAGTTTAAAGGACGAGATCCTTAGGGAAGCTCACAAGTCTAGATTCTCGATCCATCATGGAGTGACCAAGATGTATCATAATCTCAGACAATACTATCATTGGATACGGATGAAGGTCGATATGGCCAAATGGGTGGCCAAGTGTCCTACTTGTCAACTCGTCAAGGCCGAACAACAAGTTCCGAGTGGACTGCTTCAGAGCCTACCTATTCTGGAATGGAAGTGGGATCACATCACGATGGATTTCGTGACAGAATTTCCCACGACCAGGAATAGGAATGATGCTGTCTGGGTAATAGTGGATCGGCTGACCAAGTCTGCCCACTTCCTGGCCATCAAAAAGACTGATGGAGTCGACCATATTGTGAGTAAGTACATTGACGAGATTGTGGGCTACACGGAGTACCCTCAAGTATAGTTTCAGATAGAGATTCGAGGTTCACTTTTCAGAAAGCTTTAGGAACAAGAGTTAACATGAGTACGGCTTATCATCCCCAAACGGATGGCAGTCGGAAAGAACTATATGGACGCTGGAGGATATGCTTCGAGCATGTGTTCTCGATTGGGGTGATTCCTTGGAACGGCATTTGCCGTTAGTGGAGTTCGCCTACAATAACAGCTTCCACTTCAGTATAGGCATGTCGCCATACGAAGCTTTGTATGGACGACCATGCAGGACACCGTTATGCTGGACCCAACTGGGGGAGCGCAGCATGATAGGCCCCGAAATCGTGGAGGGAAACCATGGAGAAGATCAAGTCCGTGTGGGACAAGATGAGGGCCGCATAGGACAGACAAAAACATTACGCTGACAAACGAACGAAAGAACTGGAGTTTGCAGTGGGTGATATTGTCAATCTCAAAATGATTAGAGTGCGAATTTCTGGTAGAATGAAATTAGATCCAAGATACCTAGGTCCATTCAGAGTCATAGAACGAGTGGGTAGTGTGGCATATAAGTTGGACTTACCATTCGAGATGGAAGCCTTCCATAACGTATTCCATGTCTCCCAACTCCGGAAGTGCTTGACGGATCAGGACGTCTTAATACCAGAAATACCATCTGATCTAGGTGCGAATCTAACTTTGGAAACAAGGCCGGTTCCGATCGTAGATAAGATGGAAAAAGCAATGAGAAAGAAAACAATCCAAATGGTCAAGGTCATTTGGGATTGTAATGGTCGAGAAGAGACAACTTGGGAGACGGAGGCCAGGATGAAGGCCAAGTTTCCAAAATGGTTTGACCAGTTTATGTTGGATGAACCACATGACTCGGATTTAAGGACGAATCCAATGCTAGTGGGGGAGACTTGTAACATCCCGGATCCTGAATAGGATCATTGGGACGGCCATGGTTTGAGGAAACGTACTAGTCAGTCTTAGGACATCAAGACAAGCGTTCCATGGCCAGATAAAAAGGTTAAGGACGTAAGGAAACTTAGACTTAACCTTATACAAGTCGAGAGTCAGCTAGGACGAGTAAGACGGTAGCTGGACGGATGGAACAAGTAGCTTGACCAGCTCAACGGAGTTAGGTTAAGCTCACTCTAGCTCGACCACTACTAAGTCAGGTCCACTAGCTGAACTACTAGCTCACTCAGCTGAGGCAGCTGGGAGTCAGCTCATCTCAGCTGGACGGACTGTTCGGGTTTCGGTCCGATGGTCTGGGTCCGGGCTGGTGGCGGGCCATGGGGGTCCGGCCATGAGGCCATGCTATGAGGCGTTCGTAGTGCGTTGTCGCCTATGGTTCCCCATACCCGAAATTCTCGTCCGAGTGTTGGACCGTTTCGAAGTTGCGATAAGTCATTTGACACCCCTTGCCATTCAGCATCTTATTGGGATCCTAATCCTAAGCTACGAGCATGGCTTTTCCCTTTCCGTCGATCATTATGAAGCGCTTTTGAGGCTTCAACTTGTCAGGGGTACGGATAAGCATAGGTTGGTCCCTCGGAAATTTATGTCAGTGGTTAAGAAGTTTATTTCGAACTTCAACTCGTGGAAGAAGTTCTTTTTCTTTGTTCGTATAGACGCTGCATCCGTCGAAGAGAGTTGCATTCCACTGTTCTGGAGGTTGCCGAATGATCGTCCCTTCATCAACCCTTTTCCTCCGTTCCCCGAGGACATCATTTCGGTGAGGGATCTTCTCAGGAATGGTCCCTTCTTCTGGACTTCTTTTACGCCGAAGAGGGTTTGGAAGGCACTGAGATTCGTGCAACCCAGTCATGCTTTGGATGCGGACACGGGAAGCGACTCCGAACCCGACGACCAGAATCCCGTCGAAGCTCTAACAGCTGTGCCGGAGTCGAGCTCTTGGAAGGGAAAAGATGTCGATCTTGGCGACATAGAGTTTTCGATGGATGACTCTATGCTTCCAGGATGGGATCCGAACCTTGCTTACGGCGACGGGAGCGGTTCGAGCGAGGCCCCTATTCCGGATTTCGATGATTTCTTTGCTGGGCTGCCATCGGGTTTCGATGCTCCTCCTCCTACGAAAGAATCGGCGAGGCCGAGAGTCGTTGCGGAAGGATCTCGCATCATCAATGGGGTTAGTTTTTTGAGAATTTTTTGGTGATTGTCCTATGTATATATTTATAACATGCCAATCGATTTTGCAGGGCCTGAGCTTGCTGGGCTCGGCCATTGAGGCGGGCCATAGAGAAGCCATGGTCTACCGCTTCAAAGCGGAGAAAGCGGAGCGGGATCTCGCTCGCGTGCAAGGCGAGATGCTGGAGCGAGAGGCGCAGCTTACTCGTGATCATGCGCGGGCTGTTCGTAAAGCGGAGAGGAAAGGCAAAAGAGAAATCGTCGAGGTGATGAAGACTCGTGCATCTCAGTTCCAAGTTGAGTATGGGAACCTCAAGAATGCCTTTACCTCGGTGGGTGACTTTCGCGAGTGCCGCGGTTCGGTCGGAAGTCTTTGGAGGACGCGAGCCGATGACTATGTGTTTGAAGAGGAAATGAGCTTGATGAAGAGTGGGATGAGTGAAAGTGCCCATGCTGAGGCGCTTATCCCTCCGATTGACGAGAAGATTCAAAGGTTCTGGGATTCCATCCCGGTTTCCCCTGATACCGAGGAGGTTCCGGCCGGGTTTCCCGATGGTGGCGAGGAAGTGGATCGTCCCGCGAATGCGTTCGGCTCTTCGTTGTCCGGGGACTTTGACTTTGGATTATGAGGGGCGGATTAGTTATCCTTTTATCTGTTTTTGGCCAAGTGTGGCCTTTTGAATTTGGATTTTGTTTAGGCCTAGATGGCCGTATTTGTATTTACCGGGACTGGCCGTTGGTGGCTTTGAATCCCTTGCCGCTTTAAGCGGTTTATTTATATGATAAATGTTTTGTTTCGAGTTTTCCTGAGTAGGGTTGAAGTAAATACGAGTTGTCGTCTCGTATTTAGTTCTGATTAGACGTTCAATCTGTTGGTTCGTTAGTGATTTTCGTAAAAATTTACTTATCTTTACGATTTTCGAGAACATTGTGATATGAACGGAGAGACATGGTTTAGGATCTCGTATCTTTTAGATATCATGCCTTGAGATGTTTGAGACCAGAGCGTTGGGTTTAGGGCAAGACCTAGGTTTACTTTCGGTTAAGGTTTGTGCGGTGACTAGCCGGCTATCGTTTTTCCTGTTGCGATTTCTTCCTGACTCGCACCGATTTAAAGTCCGCGATATGTTCTCGGCTTATATGACTTGTATGGTACGAATCGAGCATCTTCTCAGAATCAACTGGAAGTGCTAAACCAAAATTTCGGATTTTTGTTGTAGCGCGCTTTTGTCCTTGTGCTGGACCTTTTTAAAGATCAGAAGAGTGATCGGATTGCGTTTGTTTAAGACGGCTGGCGTGTTCGTCAGGGCCAATCGACGAACGGGGTGTAAGGTTTTTGGTGGTCGCGTTCGGACAATTTGTTAGCATTGTCCTCGAATTTTAACTTTTGCGACGTCTCGCAGTTATTTCGAGGATTATACGTGTATTTTTGCGTGTTTGAAAGGTGATAATCTTTACGATTTTTGGGTCGGAAGGGGCCGCAGACAAGAGTCTTAACGTTTTCAGGCGTGTCCTGAAAGTTTCTTTTGTGTTTTACTGAAGCGTAAACGTTTTTGATAAAAAAGGACAACGTATATTGTAGTAAAAGTTTTTGAAGTTTCTAAAAACTCGATTACAATAATGAAGATTTTTCTAAGTGGGAGTATACGAGTATACGAACCCACTCCCCCCCCCCCTTTTTAGAGAGGGGGAGAGCTGAACTCGTCTTTTGACGAGCTGCCAACGTACCCCTTTCGAGGATCAAGCCATCTCGTAGTTCTGTTTCATGCCGCGAGTGTTCTTACTCGGCGGTAGATGTCGCGATGTCCGCCTTGACCGTGTCGATCGTGGCTGGGTCGACGCTATTTTCCGGATGTTCCGGTTGAGTTGTCGCGTGGGCTTCGGATTTATGTCGAGCTTCGACGTCCGATGCGTTTGCGTTGATAGACGATTTTACTTCGTCCTCTCCCGGGGCGCTTTTGGCTGAAGATCGATCTATCTTCGCGCGTTTGCCGTTTGCAGAAGCCGTGATTTGCCTTAACTTATGATCCGCGAGGAAGCATAGTCGCGACTGTTTTTGGCATCCCCAGTTAACTGCCTGCATGGCGTTGAGCCATGGGGTTCCCATGATCACATTGTAGATAGCGGGATGATCGACTACCGCGAATTCGACGATTTTCGTGATCTCCTTGGCCATGACTGGCAATTGGATTGATCCGAGAGTCATCGACACTTCGCCTGAAAAACCCGTGAGTGGTTTTGGCGTTGGAATTACTTCTCCGAGTTTGATACTCATCCGCTTGAGAGTGTCGCGGAAGATTACGTTGACCGTGCTTCCGGTGTCGACGAGTACCCTTCCGACTTCTAAATCTCGTATGACGAGATCTATGACGAGCGGGTCGCAGTGAGGTTGGTCGATACCGCCGGCTTCTTCCTCTGTGAAGGTGATCGAGCAACTTTGGCCGTCTCGAGGAGGAGACCATGTAGGCCAATTTGCACTTGATTCTGCCTTCCGTTGGTAAGCCTTGATGGCCGACACGGTATCGCCGCAGTATTGTGATCCTCCGATGATCATATTGACTCTGCGACGATTGTTATCGTTCCCTTTGTCATCCGGCCTCCTACCGCGTTTATCCCCAGGTTGGTTTCGTTGAGGGGATTTTTCAGCGGGCGGATTTCTATCCGTCTTTGGAGGCCGATCAGAATCGAGGATGAGATCCTTGACGCTAGTTACTTCCGAAAGCTCTCCAGCGAGTAGCTTCGCGGCCAGTCTTGCTCCCAAGACTTTGCAATTGGTCGTGGAGTGTCCTCGGGATTGGTGGAACTCGCAGAAGGTGTTTTCGTCATACCCTTGATTGCGAGTCCATGTGTTGCCCGTGGTCCGGCCTTGATCCGAATTGATCGCATAGTTATGCGCCCCTTGGAGATCTTCCCCCTCGTGATGGACGTACTTGTCGTTACGAGAGTTCTTCTTTTTCCCTTTCGGATCTGCGTCTTTCGAGGATGGTCTTGCCGGCTTATGTTTTTGCGATAAGACTTTAGTTTCTTCCTCGACTATGATGTAGTCCGTTGCTTTGTGGAGGGCGTCCTGGATCGTTCGCGGTTTGTCGAGAGTTATCCATTTTCTGAATTTCGACTTGTACCAGAGCGTCTTTCTCAGCGCGTCGATGGCCACTTTGTCGCTTATCCCGCTGACCCTGGACATTATCAGCTTGAACCGACTGATAAACTCGCGGAGGGGTTCGTCTTCCCTCTGGGAGAGACTCCAGAGGTCAACATCGGAGGTTTCTCTGTCTATGAATACAGAGTACTGTTTGAGGAATTCCGATGCGAGCTGTCGAAAACTCCCGATGGTGTTGCGACGAAGGCGTGCGAACCATTCGAGCGCTGCTCCTTCGAGATTTTCGACGAACAGGCGGCAATAGCCGGCATCTTTTTCGCCGTCCTTCAGTCTTGCTCTTCCCATCGCGATGTGGAAAGCCTGAAGGTGCGCTTTTGGATCGGCCGTACCATCGTACTTCGGTACTTTGATCTTTCCCGGATCGGACACCCTCATGTCCGAAATGCGACTGGTAAAGGGGGTCTTTCGAGCTCCTTCCAGCAGTCGATCGATCTCGGGGGCAGCACTAGTAGCATGATGGATTTGAGACTTTACGGCTCTCACTTCTGCCGCAGTCTTAGTGATGTAGTCGCGAAGATCGCGGATATCCGATGTCTCGTCAGTAGATTTCCGAGCCTGTCGGCGTTTACTGCGAGTGAGCTCGGTTTGCCTTTCGGCCAGCTCCTCTTGTTCGTTCCAATAGGCGACTTCTTCTTCTTCCGTCATTGGTTTTTCGAACGGGGAGCCTTCCCGAGCGGATCGGCTTCTGGTCCTTCTTGGATGTCTGTCGACATCCTCGTCGGTGTCGTTGGAGACATCGCTAGGATCCAGGTCAATGTGTTCGGCTTCGTTATCCTCCGAGTCCTTTGCAGGGGGCGGAAGATTTTCAGGGTTCCCCTTTTTCGACGGGAGATTTCTCGCTAGGGTTTTGACCGGAAGGTCGTTCCTGCGTGAGTCCTGCTCTATCGAGTGGGGTGGCGAAGTCGAGCCTCCTCCCATGGATTTTGGTGGTTCCGCGGGGACGGATAGCTTGGGTCCTTGCCGTTAAGGTTTCAACCTGTTTGGTCAAGGTATTCACGAGCTTATCCTGTTCTTCCGACCTTTTCTCATAGGTGGCGAACATCTTTTTGAATTCCTCGAGCGTCGTGGCGTTGGCTTGCGCGTTGGCCGCGGATACGTCCGCTACTGGAGTGTGGAGATCGGTGCCGCTGCCTCCATTAAGAGGAGTTTGCACGTTATCCGCGTCGTTGGTTGACATATCAGATTGTGTGTGGCTTTTGCGGGTTAGATTGATCCGTAAGTCCCCCTCCTTCTAGCGCCAAACTGTGGGAACCGAAATTCACACTGTTGATTTCCGTTTAAATAAGGAAACTAGGAAAACCCTAATTTCCCAGAGGACCCGGATATCTGTTAATTACAACATGTCAAGCAATCAGAACACGAGAATAACAACGATAAAAATAAGAAATCGAAAAGAGAGCAAAGTAGATCTTATTCCGAATCTGCGTATGAGCGTTACAACAAGGTATAAGCCTGGGCTCGAGAGCTGTCGGCGAGATTCCTAGTTCTAGCAACCCTAAGACGGCTAAACCTAATTGAGTCGCAGCTCGAAATAACAAAAACAGAAAATTGCCTAAATTGCTCAAAGTGCTAAGTTTTCTCTGGAAAAGTTCCCCCCCTTTGCTCC
Organism: Brassica napus; assembly: GCF_020379485.1. NCBI lineage: Eukaryota > Viridiplantae > Streptophyta > Magnoliopsida > Brassicales > Brassicaceae > Brassica > Brassica napus. The sequence goes on from NW_026014623.1 coordinate 1,198,180, forward strand.
TCGCCTAAGACTCCTTATATACTAGCTCCAAGGTCGGTTTACGCTTTTACTCTTCTGCCCTTAAGCCGTCATAGCGTAAAAATGGAGATAGTCCATTTTTCCCGATCTTCACAATTATCTTCAAAACTTCCGTATTTATCCGCGGAAACTTGACATTTATCCTTCCTCGTGGGCCAAGCGTGAACCATGCTGTGGTTTACGGGCTTTTGATTAGGAAAAATCGTAGGATGGGCCTCGAGTCGTGTTTTAGGTCCCTTTGGGCCGTTTTCCAACTCGACACGTTTACTACGAATTTTTCCGCGGTTTCTAATCTGCAAAGTTTGATCGACGAATTAGAATAGCGGGAAACATGGACTGAGCTTGCTACGGTCTTCGGGAGATAGCATTCGAAGGTTTGACGAGAATGCAAGGACTGGTGTCGTATCGATGTTCGGAAAGGTTCAATCGCTACACAGCGACCGAACTTTGGCTCGAGCCCGGTCGCTACGTAGCGACCGAGCGAGACGAGTGCTCGGTCGCTACGTAGCGACCGAGCTTTGGCTTGAGCTCGGTCGCTACGTAGCGACCGAGCGGGACGAGTGCTCGGTCGCTACGTAGCGACCGAGCTTTGGCTTGAGCTCGGTAGCTACGTAGCGACCGAGCGGGACGATCGCTCGGTCGCTACGTAGCGACCGAGCTTGGCCGAGCTCGGTCGCTACGTAGCAACCGAGTGGGACGATCGCTCGGTCGCTACGTAGCGACCGAGCTTTGGCTCGAGCTCGGTCGCTACGTAGAAACCGAGCGGGACGATCGCTCGGTCGCTACGTAGCGACCGAGCGGGACGATCGCTCAGTCGCTACGTAGCGACCGAGCTTTGGCTCGAGCTCGGTCGCTACGTAGCGACCGAGCGGGACGAGCGCTCGGTCGCTACGTAGCGACCGAGTGGGACGATCGCTCGGTCGCTATGTAGCGACCGAGCTTGGCTGAGCTCGGTCGCTACGCAGCGACCGAGCGGGGCGATCGCTCGGTCGCTACGTAGCGACCGAGCGGGACGATCGCTCGGTCGCTACGTAGCGACCGAGCTTTGGCTCGAGCTCGGTCGCTATGTAGAGACCGAGCGGGACGAGCGCTCGGTCGCTACGTAGCGACCGAGCTTGGTTCAGGTTTGGTTGCTGCATAGCGATCGGACGGCGTGTATGCGTGGTGACCGAGCTTGGTTTGTTCGGTTTGAATCCCAAAGGATGCTTCTTCGTAAAAACTTTGTGAAACTTTGTATTGGTTATTTTTATGAAAATTACTTCTCTCTTTTTGCTATCTCTTTTGGAAATACGATCTCCGAGGATTTTCGGGTGGTAATTCCGTCGTAACCGTTTTTGACCCCAACAGCCGCTATGGTACTGAAGTCTTGGACGAACCCTCGATAGAAACCGGCAAGGCCATGGAAGCTCCTTACTTCACTCACGTTCGTTGGACTTGGCCAGTCTCGGATGGCTTTGATTTTCTTCTCGTCCACTCTAAGTCCTTCAGCACCTACTACAAAACCTAAGAAGACCACATGATCTGTGCCAAAAGAACACTTTCCAAGGTTAGCAAACAAATGTTCCTTTCTAAGAACTTCAAGGACAGATTTCAAGTGTTTCTTATGTTCATCCATGTTATTGCTGTAAACAAGAATATCATCAAAGTAAACTACCTCAAAATGACCAATGAAAGCTCTCAAGATATGGTCCATCAAGCGCATGAAGGTGCTAGGTGCATTAGTAAGACCAAATGGCATGACCAACCATTCATACAATCCTAGCTTTGTTTTAAATGCAGTTTTCCATTTATCACCTTCTTTCATACGGATTTGGTGATAACCACTTTTCAAATCTATTTTAGAAAAGACACATGACCGGTAAAGCTCATCAAGCATGTCGTCTAGTCTAGGAATGGGATGCCTATACTTTACCGTAATATTGTTGATGGCACGGTAGTCTACACACATGCGCCATGATCCATCCTTTTTGGGAACAAGTAGAACTGGTACGGCACAAGGACTGAGGCTTTCTCTGATGTAACCTTTCTTCATAAGGTCTCCATCTGTTTCTCGAGTTCCTTGGTCTCCACCGGATTGGTTCTGTAAGCTGGCCGGTTAGGTAGAGATGCACCCGGAACAAAGTCAATCTGATGTTCAATTCCTCGCACTGGTGGCAAACCCTTTGGGTTCTCATCTGGAAAGACATCAGAAAATTCCTGCAAGACATCTAGCAAATCACTCGGAACTTCCGGTGCAAGGTTAGAAGAAGTAGAAGCCATTAGAGATTCTTTATACACAAGTAAATGAAAGGGCTTTTGAGAGTAAAGAGACTTCTTAACCTGAATTTGTTTGATAAAGAAGCTGGAGTTCCGGATTGAAGACTCAGGTTTGTCTGGTTTGGATTCTTGTTCACGGTTCTTTTTAAGTTGGAGCTGGTCTTGATGGACCTCTAAGGGCGAGAGAGGTACAAGCGTGATCTTCTTTCCTTTATGGTCAAAGGAGTGCCGGTTTGTGTAACCATCATGGATGGTCTTTTTATCGAACTGCCATGGACGTCCCAACAGGACATGACAAGCATCCATGGGAAGAACGTTGCACACAATCTCGTCTTCATATCGTCCAATGGTAAGAGGGATCGTGACTTGCTCCTTAACATACTGATCACCAGTTTCATTGAGCCATTCCAACCTGAAAGGACAAGAAATAGGTCGAGTAGCTAGACCTAATTTCCTGACAAGAGTATCACTAGCAACATTAGTACAACTCCCACCATCAATGATCAAAGAACAAACTTTTTCAGAGATTAAACAACGAGAATGAAAGAGATTCTCCCTTTGTTCCTTTTCATTGGTTTTGGGCTGAACACTCAAGGAACTTCTAGTGACCAGTAGTGGTCCGTAAGCTGGATAGTCAAAGCTATCTTCATCATCAAAGATCGGCTCAGAATCCGGATCAAAGGTCGGGTCATGGTCGTTGTCCGTGTGGCCGTTCGCGTGGCCGTCCGTCTTATCAAAAATGGGCTCGTTCCAAGCCCTCCTAGCAACGAGCAATGGTCCGTGATGTGGGTAGTCAAAGGACTCCTCTTCCTCATCAAATATAGGACCAAGATCCTCCTTGTCTTCTTGTTCATCCTCGGACTCAACTTCACCATTTTCCATGAGAATCATTACTCGCTGGTTTGGACAGTTCTTGGCATAATGTCCTAGCCCTTGACACTTGAAACATCTAATGTCTCTTGCTCGGCTTGAGGCGTCTACTGCCTTTCCTTTGTCATCATGAGTAGAAACATCACTTTTAAAAGCAGTATGTGTTGTGACAGGCGACTTACCTTTTTCTTGATAGCTTGGCTTAGGAGCATAGGCCGGTTTAGGAGAGTAGGCCGGCTTAGAAGTAGTGGCCGGTTTTGAGTAACTCCTTCTCTTGAGTTGTTGTTCGATCAAGATGGCTTTGTGTAGCATCTGTTCCACACTTCCATACTCTTGAAGCTCCATACAATCTTGGATGTCACGGTTGAGGCCTGAAAGAAAGCGAGCCATAGTGGCGTCCAAAGGTTCATCCGTGTCCGTTTTGGTCATCAAGACTTCCATCTCTGGTAATTGTCTTCCACAGATTTGGTTCGTTGAAGCAAACGTCTTAGCTTCTGGTGGAGGTCGCGGTGATAATGGGCTGGCACGAATCGTTTCCTCATCAACAAGGTTAGCTCATCCCATGTCTCAATCGGCCGTTCACCTGTTCTCCTCCTGTGGGTCAACACTTGATCATACCCGTTAATAGCATAGCCTGAGAATTCAGTGGCAGCAAGCCTTACTTTTCTATGTTCAGAATAGTTTTGACAATCAAAGACATGCTCAATTTTTCTTTCCCACTCAAGAAAAGCATCAGGGTCGTTTTTACCATCAAAAGGCGGAATTTTTAATTTCAATCCGTTCAAGCTATCATCAGTACGATTGTTTCTAGCAAATGGATTGACATCACCTGGGTTTCGAGTTCTATGACCTCTTCTTGGCCGGTAAGAGGATCTGACCTCGTCCTCTTGGGCGTCCACATCAGGAAACTCATCATCTGACCGGGTGTTCCTTCTCGGATGATTGGTTCTTGTTCCCGATCTAGGATGGGACTGGCTTACTTGAAGTTCGTCAAGCCTTTGATGGATCTGCTCTAAACCTGTGTTTATAAGGTTAGAAAAAGAATCAATTAAATCTCGCATCTGAAGATTAGACAGTCCAGCAACTGAATTTCCGGCACGGTTTTGATCTTCGTGGCTACTCATGGTTCCTGAAATTTCTTAAACACAAAACGTTAGGATAAAAACTCACACTCTCAAGTGTATGTTCCTCACCCACACACGTGTTTCTCTTGATTTAAAAGTGATCACCCAAGTTTCCACTCAAAGTTCTATGAAGAACAGATCTCGGAATCTGGATGGCCAAACTTAAGCAAAACACACGGGAATTTTAAAAGAGAGAAAGATAAGAGATTTGTTTTTAAAAAGAATCCGTTTTAACCTCCTCAAAGGCTGGATTTCTCCTCAGCCAGCAGGCTTCCGCCTCCACCACCAATCCACAAAGTAAATAAACTCTTTTTTTTTTTTTTAAATACGGATCTTGCTTGTTTCTTTGCTTTTTTTTTTATAAGTGGATGGTAATGAGGGGCCCGGATTCAAGATAGACAGATGAAGAAGTGTTTAGAAGAAATGGAAGATGAGAAGATGGATCGAGATTGAGAATACCAGACGAGTGGCTCTGATACCACTTAAAGGACCCTAAGATCGGATTGCCCTCGACTGGATTCGTTTAGGATATGAACTCCGGAAAGGAGAACTGATGGATCGTTGGGTCGCACAAGGGTTGCGGATGTTCCCTTGATATTACCGGCTTCAATGACGCTTGATATGACTAACAAGTCCGCCAAGGAAGATCTCGAACTGGTTGCTTGATATGACTCACAAGACCAACTAGTTGAGAAGTGAATTGCTCGGATATGACTCACCAAGACAATCGAAAACAAGTTTTAAAGAGAACAGAGAGTTTAAACTCAGAAACATAATCCAAAATGATCTGATTTTATTAATGAGAAAGGACACTTATTTGGAAGACAAAGAAAATTAAAGACAATTGACTAGAATTTTGAGAGACATAAGAAAAGACTCTTCAATTTGCGGACTGGTCAAAGTGGCCCTTCAGCTGGCTTGTGTCTGACTGGCTGAACCACTGTAAGGAGCAGTACGGTCGCGGGCCGGTCCGTCTGTTCCGACTTGTCCGTCTCCTGAACCATCTTCGACCACAATCGTTCTAAGTCTTCTGAAAGATGAAGAATCTGTGCCTTAGAGAGATTCGGATGATCAAAGTGCATGAACTGATCAAATGGATCGATCAGTTCGTCAATACGGTTGGTATGTTCCAAACGAGCGAGAAGAGAGAAGTCGCGGCCAGTTCCTTGTCCTGCTCGGCCTAAGTTGCTTCTGGCTTGACCGTTAGTCTGAGATTGGCGAGTTGTCCGGGAGAGAGACGATCCGGTAGGGTCAATTCAGTTGATAGATCGAGGATCCAGTCTAAGCTCCTTTCCGTCCATTCGTGGATCGATCCGGTACACAGCTTGGCTATGCTGATCGGTTCGGGTGGGATGATGAACCTCGGTTGGAATGTCCTGATCTTCCTGATGGTCGGGTTCCTCGGACTGAGGCACATCACAGGACGTCCGTGGCTGTCCATCAGTACACATATCAGCACGTTGGTCCTTGGACTCAGCACGCTGGCCCTTCCTGTGAACTGTTTGGGTGAATTTGGCCCACGTGGGCTGTCTGTTCAGTACATACAGGACGTCTGTGGGTTTCCGCCAGAACACACATGACGTCTGTGGCTGTCCGTGTGTGTCCGGGTGTATCCGTCTGTGTCCGTCAGCACACACAGGACGTCCGTGGCTGTCCATCACTACACATATCACCACGTTGGTCCTTGGACTAAGCACGCTGGCCCTTCCTGTGGACTGTTTGGGTGATTTTGGCCCACGTGGGCTGTCTGTTCAGTACACACAGGACGTCCATGGGTGTCCGCCAGCACCCACAGGACGTCCATGGATGTCTGTGGCTGTCCATCAGCACACACAAGACGTTTGTGGCTGTCTGTGTGTCCGTGTGTGTCCGTCAGCACACACAGGACGTCTGTGGGTGTCTGTCAGCACACACAGGACATCTGTGTGTGTCCGTAAGCACATACAGGACGTCTGTGGCTGTCTGTGTGTGTCTGTCAGCACACACAGGACGTCCGAGCTGTCCATCAGTACACATATCAGCACCTTGGTCCTTGGACTCACCACGCTGGCCCTTCCCGTGGATTGTTTGGGTAATTTTGGCCCACGTGGGCGGTCTGTTCAGTACACACAGGACGTCTGTGGGTGTCCGCCAGCACACACAGGACGTCTGTGGCTGTCCGCCAGCACACACATGACGTCCGTGGCTGTCCGTGGGTATTCGTGTGTGTCCATCACACACACAGGATATCCGTTGCTGTCCATCAGTACACATATCAGCACGCTGGTCCTTGGACTCAGCACGCTGGCCCTTCCCGTGGACTGTTCGGGTGGTTTTTGTCCACGTGGGCTGTCTGTTCAGTATACACATGACGTCCGTGGGTGTCCGTCAGCACACACAGGACGTACGTGGGTGTCCGTCAGCACACACAGGACGTCCGTGGCTGTTCGTGTGTGTCCGTGTGTGTATGTGTGTCTCCGTCAGCACACACAGGACGTCCGTGGCTGTCCATTAGTACACATATCAGCTCGTTGGTCCTTGGACTCAGTACGCTGACCCTTCCTGTGGACTGTTCGGGTGATTTTGGCCCACGTGGGCTGTCTGTTCAGTACGCACAGGACGTCTGTGGGTGTCCATCAGCACACACAGGACGTCTGTGTGTGTCCGTCTGTGTCCGTCAGCAGACACATGACTTCCGTGGCTGTCGATCAGTACACATATCAGCATGTTGTTCCTTGGACTAAGCATGCTGGCCCTTCCCGTGGACTGTTTGGGTGATTTTGGCCCACGTGGGCTGTCTGTTCAGTACACACAGGACGTCCATGGGTGTCCTCCAGCACACACAGGACATCCGTGGCTGTCTGTGGCTGTCCGTCAGCACACACAAGACGTCTGTGGCCGTCCTTGTGTGTCCGTCAGCACACACAGGACGTCCGTGGGTGTCCGTCAGCACACACAGGACATCTGTGTGTCCGTCAGCACATACAGGACGTCCGTGGATCGATCCGGTACACAGCTCGGCTATGCTGATCGGTTCGGCTGGGATGATGAACCTCGGTTGGAATGTTCTGATCTTCCTGATGGTCGGGTTCCTCGGACTGAGGCACATCACAGGACGTCCGTGGCTGTCCATAAGTACACATATCAGCACGTTGGGCCTTGGACTCAGCATGCTGGCCCTTCCCGTGGACTGTTTGGGTGATTTTGGCCCACGTGGGCTGTCTGTTCAGTACACACAGGACGTCTGTGGGTGTCTGCCAGCACACAGAGGACGTCTGTGGCTGTCTGTGGCTGTCTGTCAGCACACACAGGACTTCCGTGGCTGTCCGTGTGTATCCGTGTGTTTCAGTCAGCACACACATGACATCTGTGGCTGTCCATCAATACACATATCAGCACGCTGGTTCTTGGACTCAGCACGCTGGCCCTTCCCGTGGACTGTTCGGGTGATTTTTGCCCACGTGGGCTGTCTGTTCAGTACACACAGGATGTCCGTGGGTGTCCGTCAGCACACACAGGACGTCTGTGGCTGTCCGTGTGTGTCCGTCAACACACACAGGACGTCCGTGCCTGTCCATCAGTACACATATCAGCACGTTGGTGTTTGGACTCAGCATGTTGGCCCTTCCCGTAAACTGTGTGGGTGAATTTGGCACACGTAGACTGTCTGTTCAGTACATACAGGACGTCCGTGGGTGTCCGCCAGCACACACAGGACGTCCGTGTCTGTATGTGTGTGTCCGTGTGTGTCCAACTGTGTCGGTAAGCACACACAGGACGTCTGTGGCTGTCCATCAGTACACATATCAGCACGTTGGTCCTTGGACTAAGCACACTGGCCCTTCTCGTGGACTGTTTGGGTGATTTTGGCCACCGTAGGCTGTCTGTTCAGTACACACAGGACGTTCGTGGGTGTCGGCCAGCATACATAGGACGTCTGTGGCTGTCTGTGGCTGTCCGTCAGCACACACAAGATGTCCATGGGTGTCTGTGTGTGTCCGTGTGTGTCCGTATGTGTCCGTCAGCACACACATGACGTCTGTGGGTGTCCGTCAGCACACAAAGGACGTCCGTTTGTGTCCGTCAGCACACACAGGACGTCCGTGGGTGTCCGTCCGCACACACATGACGTCCGTGTGTGTCCGTCAGCACACACAGGACGTCTGTGGCTGTCCGTGTGTGTCCCTGTGTGTCCGTCAGCACACACAGGACGTCTGTGGCTGTCCATCAGTAAACATATCAGCACGTTGGTCCTTGGACTCAGCACGCTGGCCCTTCCCATGGACTGTTTGGGGGATTTTGGCCCACGTGGGCTGTCTGTTCAGTACACACAGGACGTCTGTGGGTGTCTACCAGCACACATAGGACGTCCGTGGCTGTCTGTGGCTATCCGTCAGCACACATAGGATGTCTGTGGCTCTCCGTGTGTATCCGTGTGTGTCTGTGTGTGTCCGTCAACACGCAGAAGATGTCCATGGCTGTCCATCAGTACACATATCAGCACGCGGGTCCTTGGACTCAGCACGCTGGCCCTTCCCGTGGACTGTTCGGGTGATTTTTGTCCATGTGGGCTGTCTGTTCAGTACACAAAGGACGTCCGTGGGTGTCCGTCAGCACAGACAGGACGTCCGTGGCTGACTGTCAGCACACACAGAACTTCCGTGGCTGTCGGTGTGTATCCGTGTGTGTCCGTGTGTGTCCGTCAGCACACACAGGACATCTGTGGCTGTCCATCAGTACACATATCAGCACGCTGGGTCTTGGACTCAGCACGCTGGCCCTTCCAGTGGACTGTTCGGGTGATTTTTGCCCACGTGGGCTGTCTGTTCAGTTCACACAGGACGTCTGTGGGTGTCCGTCAGCACACACAGGACGTCCGTGGCTGTCCGTGTGTGTCCGTCAACACACACAGGACGTCCGTGGCTGTCCATCAGTACACATATCAGTACGTTGGTCCTTGGACTCAGCACGCTGGCCCTCTCTGTGGACTGCTTGGGTGAATTTGGCCCACGTGGGCTGTCTGGTCAGTACATACACGACGTCTGTGCGTGTCCGCAAGCACACACATGACGTCTGGGGCTGTCTGTGTGTATCCGTCTGTGTCTGTCAGCACACACAGGACGTCTGTGGCTGTCCATCAGTACACATATCACCACGTTGGTCCTTCGACTAAGCACGCTGGCCTTTCCCGTGGACTGTTGGGGTGATTTTGGCCCACGTGGGCCGTCTGTTCAGTACACACAGGACGTCCATGGGTGTCCGCCAGCACCCACAGGACGTCCGGGGCTGTCTGTGGCTGTCCGTCAGCACACACAAGACGTCTGTGGCTGTCCGTGTGTGTCTGTGTGTCCGTATGTGCCGTCAGCACACACAGGATGTCCGTGGGTGTCCGTCAGTACACACAGGACGTCTGTGTGTGTCCGTAAGCACATACAAGACATATGTGGCTGTCTGTGTGTGTCCGTGTGTGTCCGTCAGCACATACAGGACGTCTGTGGCTGTCCATCAGTACACATATCAGCACGTTGATCCTTGGACTCAGCACGCTGGCCCTTCCCATGGACTCTTTGGGTAATTTTGGCCCACGTGGGCTGTCTGTTCAGTACACACAGGACGTCTGTGGGTGTCCGTCAGCATACACAGGACGCCTGTGGCTGTTCGTGGCTGTCCGTCAGCACACATAGGACGTCCGTGGCTGTCTGTGGCTGTTTGTCAGCACACACATGACGTCTGTGGCTGTGCGTGTGTATCTGTGTGTGTTTGTTTGTGTCTGTCAACACACACAAGATGTCTGTGGCTGTCCATCAGTACACATATCAGAACGCGGGTCCTTGGACTCCGCACGCTGGCCCTTCCCGTGGACTGTTCGGGTGATTTTTGTCCATGTGGGCTGTCTGTTCAGTACACAAAGGACGTCTGTGGGTGTCCGTCAGCACACACAGGACGTCCGTGGCCGTCTGTGTGTGTCCGTCAACACACACAGGACGTCCGTGTCTATCCATCAGTACACATATCAGCACGTTGGTCCTTGGACTCAGCACGCTGGCCCTTCCCGTGGACTGTTCGGGTGATTTTTGCCCACGTGGGCTGTCTTTTCAGTACACACAGGACGTCTGTGGGTGTCCGTCAGCACACACAGGACGTCCGTGGCTGTCCGTGTGTGTCCGTCAACACACACAGGACGTCTGTGGCTGTCCATCAGTACACATATCAGCACGTTGGTCCTTGGACTCAGCACGCTGGCCCTTCCTGTGGACTGCTTGGGTGAATTTGGCCCACGTGGGCTGTCTGTTCAGTACATACAGGACGTCTGTGTGTGTCCGCAAGCACACACATGATGTCTGTGGCTGTCCGTGTGTATCCGTCTATGTCCGTCAGCACACACAGGACGTCCGTGGCTGTCCATCAGTACACATATCACCACGTTGGTCCTTGGACTAAGCACGCTGGCCCTTCCCGTGGACTGTTTGGGTGATTTTGGCCCACGTGGGCCGTCTGTTCAGTACACACAGGACGTCCATGGGTATCCGCCAGCACCCACAAGGCGTCCGTGGCTGTCTGTGGCTGTCCGTCAGCACACACAAGACGTCTGTGGCTGTCCGTGTGTGTCTGTGTGTGTCCGTGTGTGTCCGTCAGCACACACAGGATGTCCGTGGGTGTCCGTCAGTACACACAGGACGTCTGTGTGTGTCCGTAAGCATATATAAGACGTCTGTGGCTGTCTGTGTGTGTCCGTCAGCACACACCGGACTTCCGTGGCTGTCCATCAGTACACATATCAGCACGTTGGTCCTTGGACTCAGCACGCTGGCCCTTCCCATGGATTGTTTGGGTGATTTTGGCCCACGTGGGCTGTCTGTTCAGTACACACAGGACGTCCGTGGGTGTCTACCAGCACACATAGGACGTCCGTGGCTGTCTGTGGCTATCCGTCAGCACACACAGGATGTCTGTGGCTGTCCGTGTGTATCCGTGTGTGTCTGTGTGTGTCCGTCAACACGCAGAAGATGTCCATGGCTGTCCATCAGTACACATATCAGCACGCGGGTCCTTGGACTCAGCACGCTGACCCTTCCCGTGGACTGTTCGGGTGATTTTTGTCCACGTGGGCTGTCTGTTTAGTACACAAAGGACGTCCGTGGGTGTCCGTCAGCACACACAGGACGTCCGTGGCTGACTGTCAGCACACACAGGACTTCCGTGGCTGTCGGTGTGTATCCGTGTGTGTCCGTGTGTGTCCGTCAGCACACACAGGACATCTGTGGCTGTCCATCAGTACACATATCAGCACGCTGGGTCTTGGACTCAGCACGCTGGCCCTTCCAGTGGACTGTTCGGGTGATTTTTGCCCACGTGGGCTGTCTGTTCAGTTCACACAGGACGTCTGTGGGTGTCCGTCAGCACACACAGGACGTCCGTGGCTGTCCGTGTGTGTCCGTCAACACACACAGGACGTCCGTGGCTGTCCATCAGTACACATATCAGCACGTTGGTCCTTGGACTCAGCACGCTGGCCCTCCCTGTGGACTGCTTGGGTGAATTTGGCCCACGTGGGCTGTCTGTTCAGTACATACAGGATGTCTGTGTGTGTCCGCAAGCACACACATGACGTCTGGCGCTGTCCGTGTGTATCCGTCTGTGTCCGTCAGCACACAGAGGACGTCTGTGGCAGTCCATCAGTACACATATCACCACGTTGGTCCTTCGACTAACCACGCTGGCCTTTCCCGTGGACTGTTGGGGTGATTTTGGCCCACGTGGGCCGTCTGTTCAGTACACACAGGACGTCCATGGGTGTCCGCCAGCACCCACAGGACGTCCGTGGCTGTCTGTGGCTGTCCGTCAGCACACACAAGACGTCTGTGGCTGTCCGTGTGTGTCTGTGTGTGTCCGTATGTGCCGTCAGAGCACACAGGATATCCGTGGGTGTCCTTCAGTACACACAGGACGTCTGTGTGTGTCCGTAAGCACGTATGTGGCTGTCTGTGTGTGTTCGTGTGTGTCCGGCAGCACATACAGGACGTCCGTGGCTGTCCATCAGTACACATATCAGCACGTTGGTCCTTGGACTCAGCACGCTGGCCCTTCCCATGGACTCTTTGGGTAATTTTGGCCCACGTGGGCTGTCTGTTCAGTACACACAGGACGTCTGTGGGTGTCCGTCAGCATACACAGGACGCCTGTGGCTGTTCGTGGCTGTCCGTCAGCACACATAGGACGTCTGTGGCTGTCCATGGCTGTCTGTCAGCACACACATGACGTCTGTGGCTGTGCGTGTGTATCTGTGTGTGTTTGTTTGTGTCTGTCAACACACACAAGATGTCTGTGGCTGTCCATCAGTACACATATCAGAACGCGGGTCCTTGGACTCCGCACGCTGGCCCTTCCCGTGGACTGTTCGGGTGATTTTTGTCCATGTGGGCTGTCTGTTCAGTACACAAAGGACGTCTGTGGGTGTCCGTCAGCACACACAGGACATCCGTGGCCGTCTGTGTGTGTCCGTCAACACACACAGGACGTCCGTGTCTATCCATCAGTACACATATCAGCACATTGGTCCTTGGACTCAGCACGCTGGCCCTTTCCGTGGACTGTTCGGGTGATTTTTGCCAACGTGGGCTGTCTTTTCAGTACACACAGGACGTCTGTGGGTGTCCGTCAGCACACACAGGACGTCCGTGGCTGTCCGTGTGTGTCCGTCAACACACACAGGACGTCTGTGGCTGTCCATCAGTACACATATCAGCACGTTGGTCCTTGGACTCAGCACGCTGGCCCTTCCTGTGGACTGCTTGGGTGAATTTGGCCCACGTGGGCTGTCTGTTCAGTACATACAGGACGTCCGTGGCTGTCCGTGTGTGTCCGTCAAAACACACAGGACGTCTGTGGCTGTCCATGAGTACACATATCAGCACGTTGGTCCTTGGACTCAGCACGCTGGCCCTTCCTGTGGACTGCTTGGGTGAATTTGGCCCACGTGGGCTGTCTTTTCAGTACACACAGGATGTCTGTGGGTGTCCGCCAGCATACACAGAACGTCCGTGGCTGTTTGTGGCTGTCCGTCAGCACACATAGGACGTCCGTGGCTGTCTGTCAGCACACACAGGACGTATGTGGCTGTCCGTGTGTATCCGTGTGTGTCTGTGTGTGTCTGTCAACACACACAAGATCTTCGTGGATGTCCATCAGTACACATATCAGAACGCGGGTCCTTGGACTCCGCACACTGGCCCTTCCCGTGGACTGTTCGGGTGATTTTTGTCCATGTGGGCTGTCTGTTCAGTACACAAAGGACGTCTGTGGGTGTCCGTCAGCACACACAGGACGTCCGTGGCTGTCTGTGAGTGTCCGTCAACACACACAGGACGTCCGTGGCTGTCCATCAGTACACATATCAGCACGTTGGTCCTTGGACTCAGCACGCTGGGCCTTCCTGTGGACTTTTTGGGTGAATTTGGCCCACGTGGGCTGTCTGTTCAGTACATACAGGACGTCCGTGGCTGTCCGTGTGTGTCCGTGTGTATCCGTCTGTGTCCGTCAGCACACACATGACGTCCGTGGCTGTCCATCAGTACACATATCACCACGTTGGTCCTTGGACTAAGCATGCTGGCCCTTCCTGTGGACTGTTTGGGTGATTTTGGCCCACGTGGGCTGTCTGTTCAGTACACACAGGACGTCCATGGGTGTCCGCCAGCACCCACAGGACGTCCATGGCTGTCTGTGGCTGTCCATCAGCACACACAAGACGTTTGTGGTTGTCTGTGTGTGTCCGTGTGTGTCCGTGTGTGTCCGTCAGCACACACAGGATGTCTGTGGGTGTCCGTCAGCACACACAGGACGTCTGTGTGTGTCCGTAAGCACATACAGGACGTTCGTGGCTGTCTGTGTGTGTCCATGTGTGTCCATCAGCACACACATGACGTCCGTGGCTGTCCATCAGTACACATATCAGCACGTTGGTCCTTGGACTCAGCACGCTGGCCCTTCCCATGGACTGTTTGGGTAATTTTGGCCCACATGGGCTGTCTGTTCAGTTCACACAAGACGTCTGTGGGTGTCTGCCAGCACACACAGGACGTCTGTGGCTGTCCGTGGTTGTCCGTCAGCACACACATGACGTCCGTGGCTGTCCGTGGGTATCCGTGTGTGTCCGTCACACACACAGGATATCCGTTGCTGTCCATCAGTACACATATCAGCACGCTGGTCCTGGGACTCAGCACGCTGGCCCTTCCCGTGGACTGTTCGGGTGGTTTTTGTCCACGTGGGTTGTCTGTTCAGTATACACATGACGTCTGTGGGTGTCCGTCAGCACACACAAGACGTACGTGGGTGTCCGTCAGCACACACAGGACGTCCGTGGCTGTTCGTGTGTGTCCGTGTGTGTCTGTGTGTGTCCGTCAGCACACACAGGACGTCCGTGGCTGTCCATTAGTACACATATCAGCTCGTTGCTCCTTGGACTCAGTACGCTGACCCTTCCTGTGGACTGTTCGGGTGATTTTGGCCCACATGGGCTGTCTGTTCAGTACGCACAGGACGTCTATGGGTGTCCATCAGCACACACAGGACGTCCGTGTGTGTCCATCAGCATACACAGGACGTCCGTGTTTGTCCGTGTGTGTCCGTCTGTGTCCGTCAGCAGACACAGGACGTCTGTGGCTGTCGATCAGTACACATATCAGCATGTTGTTCCTTGGAGTAAGCATGCTGGCCCTTCCCGTGGACTGTTTGGGTGATTTTGGCCCACGTGGGCTGTCTGTTCAGTACACACAGGACGTCCATTGGTGTCCTCCAGCACACACAGGACATCCGTGGCTGTCTGTGGCTGTCCGTCAGCACACACAAGACGTCTGTGGCTGTCCGTGTGTGTCCGTGTGTGTCCGTCAGCACACACAGGACGTCCGTGGGTGTCCGTCAGCACACACAGGACATCTGTGTGTCCGTAAGCACATACAGGACGTCCGTGGCTGTCCGTGTGTGTCTGTGTGTGTCCGTCATCCGTGCCTGTCCATCAGTACACATATCAGCACGTTGGTCCTTGGACTCAGCACGCTGGCCCTTCCCGTGGACTGTTTGGGTGATTTTCACTACAAGAAAAATGGGTTTTAATAGCTTACCAGAATAGCGTTTTTTCCGGTTATGCTATGTTTGTGATACCCGTGTTTTAAAGATAGCGTGTCCATTTAATGAGACGCTATGTTAGAATGCTGATAAAAAAAATATAAAATAAGAGTACGGTTTTGAAGGAGGCGCTTATGTAATATAGCAATGAAACATTAATAGTGTTATGTTAAAGTTGCGCGGTAATGCCCGGGATACTTAGAATTATTTTGCCTCCTAAAATCATTTGTGCTGCCAAATAAAAAAATAGAAACTCCCAAAACATTAGGGTTCTTCCATCTCTCGTATTTGTTTCCCCCATTTCCTCCGTGCGATTGATAGACCCAAACCAAAACCTCTCCTTTCTGATTCCCAATCTCATCAAATTTCAGTCTCCGTTCGATCGATATACTTATCTAATCCAGAATCGGAAAAAACAAGATTGAAATCCATTTCGAATCAGTCCAAGGTGAACTCGGGTTTTTTTCATTTTGTCTCCTCTTCCGATTGTAAACCGTTTGTCTCTTGCCTATTAGTTATTTAGGTTTAATGCATGTTTAATTGAGTCGTTTCTGTGCTCAATGTTGCAGGGAGATTTCGTTCCAAATATTTCGATTAAGGTACTTCTAAATCTTATTCGTTTTTGTGCTCTCTTGGTATGTCGTATGACTGTTGTAATTTTCTGGGTTTATTAACATTGTTTTCTTCTTTTGTAGCTAAATCAAACCAAAGTTCAAGAGATCTATCAGGTAAAATAAGTTACACTCAATTAACTGGTTTACATATCTCGTATTGTTTTGTTCTTCTGGGTTGATAAACTGCGTCTCTTGTATGTAAAATTGGTTGGAGCTGAAACATGGATAAATCTTGGGTTTGGTTACCAAGGTATTAACTTCACTTCACAGTCATTTTAATTTTTCGTATTGTATATGTCACACTGCTAATCTGTTTATTTATCACTTGTTCTAACTCTCCAGGAATAGCCTTGAGTATGAGAAAGGAGCAAGTGAGTTTGTGTCTTCTTCATCAAGCCGTTTAGGTGTCCCAACAGAAATGTTCTGTCCGTGTGTTGATTGCCGCAATGTATGCCATCAGTCTACTGAGAAAGTTTTCGAGCATCTAGTGATTAGAGGGATGGATCCGAAGTACAAGAGTTGTAAATTCTGGTCCAAACACGGAGATAACAAGCCTGATAAGCCATCTGATATCAACTCCTCTGCAAGTGAGCCGTACGAGTTGTTAAGAACAGCTTTCATGCCAACTGAAGACCATCACTCAGCTCAGGAGGAGAGTGCAGAAGCGTCTGCGGGAACTGACAGACCAGAAGAAGCTGAGTTCAGAAAAAAACTGGAGGATGCAGAAACCCCGTTGTACTCTCAGTGTTCAAAATACACGAAGGTTGCTGCGATCATGGGACTGTACAGGATAAAGGTCAAAAGTGGGATGTCTGAAAGCTATTTTGATCAGCTATTGGTGTTAATTCATGATATGCTTCCTGGAGACAATGTGCTACCTAAGTCTACAGATGAGATAAAGAAGTTTCTGAAACAGTTTGGGTTTGGTTATGATGTCATCCACGCCTGCAAGAACGACTGTATCTTGTTTAGGAACCAGTATGAGGATGCGGTCAGCTGTCCAAGATGCAGTGAATCAAGATGGGAGAAGGATAAGCATACTGGTGAAGAGAAGAAAGGGATTCCGGTTAAAGTGCTTAGGTATTTTCCGATAAAAGATAGGTTCAGAAGAATGTTTAGATCAAAGCGTCTGGCGGAGGAGTTGTGTTGGCATTCGACAAATGCATCTGACGATGGAACTATGCGACATCCAGTTGATTCAGTGACTTGGGGACAGATAAACAACAAATGGCCAGAGTTCGCTGCTGAAGCAAGAAACCTAAGATTAGGTATTTCTACTGATGGCATGAATCCATTCTCCATGCAGAACACCAATTATACCACATGGCCTGTCCTCTTAGTCAACTACAACATGGCTCCAACGCAGTGCATGAAATCAGAGAACATCATGTTGACAATGTTGATACCTGGTCCAACCGCACCTAGCAACAACATAGACGTCTATCTACAACCACTCATAGAGGACTTGAAGAGTTTGTGGGCAGAAGGTATGGAAGTGCATGATTCGTTCAAGAAGGAGAGTTTCACTCTTAGAGCTATGTTGTTGTGGAGTATAACCGACTATCCTGGGTTAGGCACATTAGCTGGCTGTAAAGTTAAGGGGAAGCAAGCCTGTAATGTCTGTGGAAAGGATACACCGCATAGGTGGCTAAAGTTTAGTCGCAAACACGTTTACATGGGGAACAGGAAGCGGCTCATGCCTAATCATCCATATAGAAGACGGAAAGGATGGTTTGACAACACGGTGGAGACTGGTACTGCAAATAGGATTCAGAGTGGTGTAGAAATCTCTGACATTCTGAGGGATTTTAAAAACGACTTTGGGAAAAAGTTAAGTAAAAAGAGTAAGCGAAAAAGGACAACAGGAGATGAGAATGATGTTGCTTCATTGGAGGAGTACGAAGAAGATGATGATCTGTGGCGGTGGAAGAAAAAGTCAATTTTCTTTGAGTTACCTTATTGGAAGGTATGTTTCCTTTTCAGATATATAATTTAACTTATTCTCGATGTTTATATTTCTATACTGATTAAGACATGTATAAAATATATGGCAGGATATGCCAGTAAGGCATAACATAGATGTTATGCACGTGGAGAAGAATGTGTCTGATGCACTGCTGTCTATTCTGATGCATAGTGGAAAATCAAAGGATGGCGTGAAAGCAAGAAAAGATTTAGAAGACATGGGTATTAGAAGCAACTTGCATACAGAAGTGAGGGGAAAGAAAACTTACTTGCCTCCTGCTGCTTACTGGCTATCTAAGGAAGAAAAAAAGAAATTCTGCAGACGGTTATCAAACTTCAAAGGGCCTGATGGTTATAGTGCCAATATCTCCAACTGTGTCTCACTGGATCCTCCTGGTATTGGCGGCATGAAGTCACATGACCATCATGTACTAATGCAGAATATGTTACCGGTAGCATTGAGAGGTCTACTGCCAAGAGGGCCACGGATTGCAGTGACTCGGATATGCAATTACTTCAACAGACTCTGTCAACGCATTATTGAGCCAGAGAAGTTACTTAAGTTAGAAGCAGAGATTGTGGAGACAATGTGTCAGCTAGAGAGATTCTTTCCTCCATCTCTGTTTGATATAATGTTTCATCTTCCACTGCATCTAGCAAGAGAAGCACGCTTGGGTGGCCCTGTACACTTCAGGTGGATGTATCCCTTCGAGAGGTAGTTTTCTAGATTTATTTATAAGCTTGATTAACACTATACTGCTACTATAACAATAAGTTATATTTTTTTTTGTAAGGTATATGAAGACTCTAAAAGCTTATGTGAAGAATTTTGCAGGACCCGAAGCTTGTATGGCCGAGGGTTATTTAGCAGGTGAATGCCTTGCATTTTGTATGGAGTTCCTGCAGAGATCAGTTCCAGTAGAAGAAGCAGTTAATAGAAACGAAGATCATGAGACTTCTCAGAATTTACTTGAAGGCCGGACGCTGAATAAAGCGACAGAAGTGACACTTACTGACAGTGAAATGGGTTCAAGTTCCGCAGATAATATCGGTGAAGATGCTGTGACTCAGGTTCTAGGAAAGGATAAACCAGGAAGAATTAGGGGGATGGGGCGAGGGGTTACTGCAACCAAATTGGCATTCTTACATGCTAGAGACTCCCATGTCCAGAAGCTTCAAGATACTCAAGTAGAGCTTATCAACAAGATTGAAGATTTGAGAAATGTGGTAAAAGACTTAGCCGGCCAAAAGGTAAGTCCTTGAACTAGAGTTGTAATTATTAGAGTCTTAAGTGATCTTTAAGGTTTTAAAAATCTTGTTTATTTCTGTTTCTGTGTTAGAATAAAACCGATTATCGTTCTACTTCTGAGGTTAGCGATATTAGCAAGGGAGGAATAAGGTGCCAGCTACTTGATTGGGTTTCCAATGATGATGTGGTTGTTGCTGAAGGAGAGTATCACTCTAGTGAACCCTACTACAAGATTGGTCGAATTCCATTGGGTCCAAACGCGGCTGCTGTAGTAGTAAAGTCTGTATCAGTAGAAACTGCATCTATATGGAGACCTACAGCAACTTGTTCTAGGCTTGCTCAGGCAGTTGGAGTGAAAATTGCATGGCCAGCGGATAAGCTAATACTGGACGATGATATTGACTTATCAAAAAATGGTAACACCATTGGATCAGAGGTAATTATATGTTGTCAGTTTTCTTCCGTAATGAGTGAATACATATCTAATGAAAATTCTGTGTTTTTTTTTTGCTTCAGCCTACTGATGATTCTTTAGGAAAAGTTCAAATCTTTGATTACTGGAAATCAGAAGATGAATTGATTGCTAAGGGTGTATTGTTGTCGACTGATCCTGCGGAACTAGTCAACCAAATACCGCTAGGACCGAATGCTGCAATTCTTAGAGTGGAAGTGGTTGTAAAATCTGATGCATATATTTGGAGACCAACTACTGAAATGACGAAGATGGGTGATGCGCTACATGGGACTATTGCCTGGCCTATCGATAAGATAGTACTACCTGAACAAGATTCACCAAAAGAATCAAACAAGAATTCAAATCAGGTATGTTTATGAAACATCTTATTTATTGCTTAAGTAAGTATTGTGATAGTTGTTGGTGTTAATATGATTCTTGGATTCAATGATGATATTGTCTTGATTCTGTTTGTTACTTTATTTTGTTTAGAGTGGTAGTAACAGCAGTGGTTGTAGCAGCAAAGGTGGTAAACAGAAGTGCGCCCTCTTGGACTGTAATAACTCTGGACTGAGAGTTGCTTTGGGTCGTGTGTTCTCAACTGATCCAACAGAGAAGGTGCATTTCGTCCCTTTAGGTCCCAATGCTACTAAGGTCTGGATAGAGGTTTCCGAGTTCGATGGGGCACGAGTGTGGAGGCCAAACAGTGAAATTGAATTCATTGGTGATGCAGTTGGAAGCATTGTGGCTTGGCCAAATGATAAGGTTGTTTTAATGTAAGGCAGGTCTGTTGCTTTTGAACTTGTTATGCTAGTACCTTGAACTATCTTTGTTATTTGCTCTACTTATGTAATATATGACAAGAATGGTTTTTATGTTCAATAATAGCAGTTTATGTTTTATAATTTAATGTCCCAAAACTAAATAATTGATTGTATATCACAAAATAAAAATATATAAAATATTAAAATTAAATATATATATTTAATTATTATTTTAAATATACTATATAATAGCAGCAAGAATAAGCTGCTATAATTTCAATATAATATATATAACAGAAGTATTAATTGCTATAGTTGTCTTAACAACAACATCTCGAAAACGCTGTTACTAATAACAATAATAACATTAATTAAGCGCTATTAAATATTAATCTATTGCAAAAGAAAAAGCGCTATCGATTCCAAGGAAACGATAGCACCTCGAAAAAGTGTTATCTAATGTGCCTTACCTACTATGACGGGCGATGATACAGCGTTCCTAAATCCGCTGTCGTATCGTTAAATAGCGTTTTTCGTCCGCTAGTAAAACCCATTTTTCTTGTAGTGTTTGGCCCACGTGGGCTGTCTGTTCAGTACACATAGGATGTCCGTGGGTGTCCGCCAGCTCACATAGGACGTCTGTGGCTGTCCATCAGCACACACTTGACGTCCGAGGCTGTCCGTGGGTATTCGTGTGTGTCCGTGTGTGTCCGTCAGCACACACAGGATGTCCGTCAGCACACACAGGATGTCCTTGTCTGTCCATCAGTACATATATCAGCACGCTGGTCCTTGGACTCAGCATGCTGGCCCTTCCCGTGGACTGTTCAGGTGATTTTTTGTCCGCGTGGGCTGTCTGTTAAGTACACACAGGACGTCCGTGGGTGTCTGTCAGCACACACAGGACGTCTGTGGGTGTCTGTCAGCACACACAGGACGTCCGTGGCTGTCCGTGTGTGTCCGTGTGTGTCCGTCAGCACACACAGGACGTCCGTGGTTGTCCATCAGTACACATATCAGCTCGTTGGTCCTTGGACTCAGTACGCTGACCCTTTCCGTGGACTGTTCGGGTGATTTTGGCCCACGTGGGCTATCTGTTCAGTTCGCACAGGACGTCTGTGGGTGTCCATCAGCACACACAGGACATCCATGTGTGTCCGTCAGCACACACAGGACGTCCGTGTGTGTTCGTGTGTGTCCGTCTGTGTCCGTCAGCACACACATGACGTCTGTGGCTGTACATCAGTACACATATCAGCATATTGGTCTATGGACTAAGCACGCTGGCCCTTCCCGTGGACTGTTTGGGTGATTTTGGCCCACGTGGGCTGTCTGTTCAGTACACACTGGACGTCTGTGGGTGTCCGCCAGCACACACAGGACGTCTGTGGGTGTCCGCCAGCACACACAGGACGTCTATGGCTGTCTGTGGCTGTTCGTCAGCACACAAAAGACGTCTATGGCTGTCCATGTGTGTTCGTGTGTGTCCGTCAGCACACACAAGATGGCCGTGGGTGTCCGTCGGCACACACAGGACGTCTATGTGTGTCTGTCAGCACATACAGGACGTCCGTGGCTGTCCTTGTGTGTCCGTGTGTGTCCGCCAGCACACACAGGACGTCCGTGGCTGTCCATCAGTACACATATCAGCACGTTGGTCCTTGGACTCAGCACGCTGGCCCTTCCTGTGGACTGTTTGGGTGAATTTGGCCCACGTGGCCTGTCTGTTCAGTGCATACAGGACGACTGTGGGTGTCCGACAGCACACACATGACGTCCGTGGCTGTCCGTGTGTGTCCGTGTGTATCCGTCTGTGTCCGTCAGCACACACAGGACGTCCGTGGCTGTCCATCAATACACATATCACCAAGTTGATCCTTGGACTAAGCACGATGGCCCTTCCCGTGGACTGTTTGGGTGATTTTGGCCCACGTGGGCTGTCTGTTCAGTACACACAGGACGTCCATGGTGTCCGCCAGCACCCACAGGACGTCCGTGGCTGTGTGGATGTCCGTCAGCACACACAAGACGTCTGTGACTGTCCGTGTGTGTCCGTGTGTGTCTGTGTGTGTCCATCAGCACACACACGACGTCCGTGGGTGTCCGTCAGCACACACATGACGTCTGTGTGTGTCCGTAAGCACATACAGGACGTCTGTGGCTGTCCGTGTGTGTCCGTCAGCACACACAGGACGTCTGTGGCTGTCCATCAGTACACATATCAGCACGTTGGTCCTTGGAGTCAGCACGCTGGCTCTTCCCGTGGACTGTTTGGGTAATTTTGGCCCACGTGGGCTGTCTGTTCAGTACACACATGACGTCTGTGGGTGTCCACCAGCACACACAGGACTTCTGTGGCTGTCCGTAGGTATCGGTGTGTGTCCGTCAGCACACACAGGATATCTGTGGATGTCCATCAGTACACATATCAGCACGCTGGTCCTTGGACTCAGCACACTGGCCCTTCCCGTGGACTGTTCGGTGATATTTTTCCACGTGGGCTGTCTGTTCAGGACACACATGACTTCCGAGGGTGTCCGTCAGCACACACAGGACGTACGTGGGTGTCCGTCAGCACACACAGGACGTACGTGGGTGTCCGTCAGCACACACAGTACGTCCGTGTCTGTTCAGTACGCACAGGACGTCTGTGGGTGTCCATCAGCACACACAGGACGACCGTGTGTGTCCGTCAGCACACACAGGACGTCCGTGTGTGTCCGTCAGCACACACAGGACGTCCGTGGCTGTCCATCAGTACACATATCAGCTCGCTGGTCCTTGGACTCAGTACGCTGACCCTTCCCATGGACTGTTCGGGTGATTTTGGCCCACGTGGGGTGTCTGTTCAGTAAGCACAGGACGTCAGTGGGTTTCCATCAGCACACAGAGGACGTCCGTGTGTGTCCGTCTGCACACACAGGACGTACTTGGCTGTCCGTGTGTGTTCGTGTGTGCCCGTCAGCACACACAGGACGTCCGTGGCTGTCCATCAGTACACATATCAGCATGTTGGTCCTTGGACTCAGCACGCTGACTCTTCCCGTGGACTGTTCGGGTGATTTTCGCCCATGTGGGCTGTCTGTTTAGTAAACAGAGGACGTCTGTGGGTGTTGTAGGCTGGGATTCAGGGTGGGCAAGATGGATGATGGAAGCTTGGATGGGTCGACCAAAGAGATGATCGGATGGGCGATATGATGGAATGCAAGTTATGAACCTGAAAACAAATGCAAAATCAAATGAGATATGATTTCTAATATGATAAAACAAGATAAATAAAGATAGATAGGATGGAATCAAGCTGCTGGTTGTGTAACACTCTCAGCTTGATCAAAAGATGATTGAAGTGGATTGAGATGGTGCTTTGCTTGCTGGACTGACGTCTCTCTCAAGCTTGGCAAACGAATTGGAGTGGAAGGATGGGGGATTGAGGACGCCACAAGACTCTATGGAAAGGAGCCTTGATAAGTCAAGGTGCTTTGGAGCTGCTTCACACAAACTCAAAAGACTTAGAACAATAGTTTTAAGAAAACTAGAAAACTGAATAATTCTTATTACTTTCAAAAATGGGTGATTTACAATGAAACAAAGACTAGAGCTTTATAGGCTCGACAAGGACTCTCTAACAGTCATAAAATGACATAAGGAAAGAAATAAAAATCGAAATAAACTTGGAAGCAAAGGCTTTGATGACTCCTTGAAAACTAGCCGTTGGAGGCTTAATGATGAGAAACTTGTGAAGACTTGTATCTTGATAGCTTCTGGACGTGGCCATGATCTTCAAGCCTTCCTGAAATACTCCTTGGCCTCAGTAAAAGAGAATATGGCCGTTGGTCTTGGGCAAAAATCTGTAGAAACTTCTCCAAAGCATTTAGTGTAGATGTTGCCAAATATGGAAGGTTGATGGGAAGAGAGATCCGCCTGATCTCCTGGGTGCTGGTCCAGCTGAGGACGTCTTGGATGTCTTCTGAATGGTCTAGAGTATCTCCTGGTTCCCATAGATAGCCCTGGGTCGAACCAAGTTGAATTGGTTGAAGACTTTCCTTAAATGATGTCGGTTTGGCCAATTGATGCAAACCGGCTTGATCTTTTGGTTTGATTGGGATCCGCCTGATCCAGTGTGGCATGGTGCTTCCTATGATGTTGTAGAGTGCCTCTGAATGACTTAGAAGGTCTCCTGGTTGCCATTCTTGAGGTTGGTTCGATGTGAAACCCGGATCTTCCAAATAAGGCAAGTGTAGAGCTGGTTTGGCCGGTTTTGGGAAATTGATCATATCTTCCAATTTCCTTGACCATTTCTCGAGATCTTGGGCTTTCTGGAAAGCTAATAAACTCCTCTTGATTCCTATGATCGGTTTTGGTTCAGGCCGCTTCTTCTTTGGGCTTGAATCCTCTTCTAAAGTCGCATACTCGCAGATGGACGGGCTGAGAAACCTCTGAATTGTAAAATTCATAACTTCTTGCTCCGTGAATATTTTGGGCAGATTCCAATTTTCCTGGACTCCCTCTTGAGTGTAGAATCCATAAAAATTATCCTCGTGATTTAAACCCTCCTGGTTTGTAAGATATGGCATTTTTAGTGCACGTATGTCCTGGTTGGCGCCTTGGCTGGTTGAGTAGGGTGTTGGGTCGACCTCTGGTTCAGCTGCTGAATTGCTGGCCGCAACATTCCCTCCCCCTTGAAAAGGTTTCGACCTCGAAACTGTATAACCTGCACCAAGATAGAGCAAGTCAGCTTTCATACTCTTTTGAGATTCTAAGGTCTTACCTTGATATTGTTTTGGTTTGGTGATGGATTGTTCATCAGGTGGCTCTTCTTTCAGCAAATAGGATAGGATCACGCCTCTGCTATGGACTTTTGCATTGCTTCTCTTCTTCAGTGGATGGTCCTTCATACTCCTAGCAGGCTCAGCTCTGACCATCTTTGGGTTTGATCCTCCTAGCAACAAAAGATTATCCGGTGGGATTTCTTCGAAGCTTTCTTCTTTGCAACCTGAAATTTTTTTAACATTCTGGACAAAGACCAAGTGAATTATATCTGATACTGGAATTTCATGAACAGAATTTGTTATGGTCGAATTTACCTTGGGTGCATCAGCATGATGAAGAATGATATTCTTCTTTGGACAGATTTGGTTAGATGGCTGCCTTTCTTGCAAATGTTTACCTTGGTTGGTATAACCATCTTCTTGTGATAGCTCAGCTCGGTTTTTATGTTCTTCTTGACTTATCCCTGGATCAAAACATCTTGGCAAAGACAAGTGTATTATACCAAAGTATAGGGATTTATAAACTGAAGAAAACATAGAACAATTAACCTTAATGTCAAATGTGGCAGTAAGAACTTCTTGTTCTTTGTTTGCCTTGTAGTAACCTTGCTTTCCTGTACCAATTTCACTTTTCCTTGGACAAGACAAGTGCATTAATCTTGTCATAGAATCAATAAAAACATTCTGGTTTAAAGTGAATTTTACCTCAGATTTTGGCACTTGAACAGTACATTGTTCAGATTTCGGTTTCCACTTATGGTGTGGATTTTGATTGAGCTCATGATCTGGTTCGGCACTTGGAACTCCAGTAAGCATATGGCTCTCATCTGGTATCCCTGTACCAAGAATATAAATGTTTAAACCAGTATCTAAAGGTGGTGTTAGACACTTACCTTGGTTTGATACTTGGATCACTGGTTTTGGTTTATTAAGCAACTTTGATTGCTTTGTGCTTTGAGCTTCCTTCTGGTCCATTGGAAGGTTTGTGCCTGGCGCCTCTTCTTCTATGTACCTAGGCTCCTTTAGACCTGTAATAACACTCTTGGACAAAGACAAGTGCATCATACAAGTGGTAGATGATTTATGAAAAGATTTATCATGTATAGGACTTACCTTAGCCTTTACTTGGACAATAACTTGCTCTGGTTTGTCTTTGGACCTGATCAAAGTGTTTTGGCCGACACTTGTACTCATCTTCCTGACCTTTGGGATGTCACTCTCCTGCTCTAAGCAGTGGACAATGGCGTGCCCCTGGTTTGGCTGAAAGTTGGCTTCTTTAGGCAAGACTCTTTGAACTTCTTGTTCCACAATTTTCCTTGCTTCTTTGGAACCATGAGTTGGATATCTCCTTGGATATAGTTCCTGGATTTCAGACCTTGTATAATCTGGTGCAAATCTATCCCTCATGACTTCCTTAAGAGCTCTCCACGTTTTGATAGCTGGCTCCTTGTAAAACCATCTATCATCCTCTTCTTGTACCCACCATTTAAAAGCATCATCTTTTAGTTGATCAATGGCATAAGCTAGCCTCTCTTTCCTCAGGATGTTGTTGTAGTGAAACCATTCATCAAGGTTCCTCTCCCATCTTAGATAACCTCTTTTTCCTGAAAATTTAAAGAGTTCAACTTTATCAGCAAAAGAGTTATAATCAAACCGAGAATTAACAACATAAGGGTTGTGGGTTTTAGAAGTTGGAGTTTGATTGATCCTTGAAGGATCTGGTGGCTTGGGCTCGACGTATACTGCCCCTGGTACATTTCCAAATCTCCTTTCTCCTTCATGTGGACGTTGGCCTTGTGCCTGATTTATTTTCTCCAATTGAGCAATCTTAATTTGGAGCTTTTGTAGAGCTGCGGACTGTTGGCTCAAGGTGGCCCTTAGGTTTTGGCCGTGTCTCTCCACCTCCATTGCTTCCTGAAAACAATCTCAAAGAAAAAGTGAAGGTATGGAAAGTTTTGGTCTAACCAAAATAAAACAAATGCAATTTAACTAAACCGAGAAAATATGCAATTATGAACCGAAATGAAGTAACTATACTAAAATGATTTTTCTTTTGGTTTTCTGAATGAAATTTCGAAATTAAACAATATGGTATGAAAAGAAACAAAAATGGTATGACTTTTTATTTATTTTTTTTTAAGCAAGAAACAACTATGAAAATGCAGATCTTTTTTTTTTTTTTTTGAAATGAATGCACAAAATCAAAAAATGGAAAGTGGAGCTGGGGAATGAATGCAAACACGTTTTTCTTTTCTTTTTATGGATGAAATGAATCAAACCAGACAACAGGTCGTCTCCTATCTCAACTTTTTATGGCTTTTCAATTTATGATGAACAAAGAACACAAAAATGCAAAAACAGTTTTTTTTTTTTTTTGATTTATAAATGGAAAAGCAAATGCAAACAAGATGAATGATGCAAGGATAGAATGGACCTGATTCAGGAGCTTAAGCTCTGATACCAAATGTTGTAGGCTGAGATTCAGGGTGGGCAAGATGGATGATGGAAGCTTGGATGGGTCGACCAAAGAGATGATCGGATGGGCGATATGATGGAATGCAAGTTATGAACCTGAAAACAAATGCAAAATCAAATGAGATATGATTTCTAATATGATAAAACAAGATAAATAAAGATAGATAGGATGGAATCAAGCTGCTGGTTGTGTAACACTCTCAGCTTGATCAAAAGATGATTGAAGTGGATTGAGATGGTGCTTTGCTTGCTGGACTGATGTCTCTCTCAAGCTTGGCAAACGAATTGGAGTGGAAGGATGGGGGATTGAGGACGCCACAAGACTCTATGGAAAGGAGCCTTGATAAGTCAAGGTGCTTTGGAGCTGCTTCACACAAACTCAAAAGACTTAGAACAATAGTTTTAAGAAAACTAGAAAACTGAATAATTCTTATTACTTTCAAAAATGGGTGATTTACAATGAAACAAAGACTAGAGCTTTATAGGCTCGACCAAGGACTCTCTAACAGTCATAAAATGACATAAGGAAAGAAATAAAAATCGAAATAATAAACTTGGAAGCAAAGGAATTGATGGCTCCTTGAAAACTAGCCGTTGGAGGCTTAATGATGAGAATCTTGTGAAGACTTGTATCTTGATAGCTTCTGGACGTGGCCATGATCTTCAAGCCTTCCTGAAATACTCCTTGGCCTCAGTAAAAGAGAATATGGCCGTTGGTCTTGGGCAAAAATCTGTAGAAACTTCTCCAAAGCATTTAGTGTAGATGTTGCCAAATATGGAAGGTTGATGGGAAGAGAGATCCGCCTGATCTCCTGGGTGCTGGTCCAGCTGAGGACGTCTTGGATGTCTTCTGAATGGTCTAGAGTATCTCCTGGTTCCCATAGATAGCCCTGGGTCGAACCAAGTTGAATTGGTTGAAGACTTTCCTTAAATGATGTCGGTTTGGCCAATTGATGCAAACCGGCTTGATCTTTTGGTTTGATTGGGATCCGCCTGATCCAGTGTGGCATGGTGCTTCCTATGATGTTGTAGAGTGCCTCTGAATGACTTAGAAGGTCTCCTGGTTGCCATTCTTGAGGTTGGTTCAATGTGAAACCCGGATCTTCCAAATAAGGCAAGTGTAGAGCTGGTTTGGCCGGTTTTGGGAAATTGATCATATCTTCCAATTTCCTTGACCATTTCTCGAGATCTTGGGCTTTCTGGAAAGATAATAAACTCCTCTTGATTCCTATGATCGGTTTTGGTTCAGGCCGCTTCTTCTTTGGGCTTGAATCCTCTTCTAAAGTCGCATACTCGCAGATGGACGGGCTGAGAAACCTCTGAATTGTAAAATTCATAACTTCTTGCTCCGTGAATATTTTGGGCAGATTCCAATTTTCCTGGACTCCCTCTTGAGTGTAGAATCCATAAAAATTATCCTCGTGATTTAAACCCTCCTGGTTTGTAAGATATGGCATTTTTAGTGCACGTATGTCCTGGTTGGCGCCTTGGCTGGTTGAGTAGGGTGTTGGGTCGACCTCTGGTTGAGCTGCTGAATTGCTGGCCGCAACAGTGGGTGTCCGCCAGAACACACAGGACGTCTGTGGCAGTCCGTGTGTGTCCATTTGTGTCCGTCAGTGTCCGTCAGCACACACAGGATGTCCGTGGCTGTCCATCAGTACACATATCAGCACGCTGGTTCTTGGACTCAGCACGCTGGCCTTCCCGTGGACTGTTCGGGTGATTTTTGCCCACGTGGGCTGTTTGTTCAGTACACACAGGATGTCCGTGGGTGTCTGCCCGCACACATAGGACGTCTGTGGCTGTCCGCCAGCACACACAAGACGTCTGTGGCTGTCCGTGTGTGTCCGTGTTTGTCGTGTGTGTCCGTCAGCACACATAGGACGTCCGTGGGTGTCCGTCAGCACACACAGAACGTCCGTGTGTGTCCGTCAGCACACACAGAACGTCCGTGTGTGTCTGTCAGCACACACAGGACGTCCGTGTGTGTCCGTCAGCACACACAGGATGTCTGTGCCTGTCCGTGTGTGTCCGTCAGCACACACAGGATATTCGTGGCTGTCCATCAGTACACATACCAGCACGTTGGGCCTTAGACTCAGCACGCTGGCCCTCCCCGTGGACTGTTTGGGTGATTTTGGCCCACGTGGGCTGTCTATTCAGTACACACAGGACGGCCGTGGGTGTCCGTCAGCACACACAGGATGTCCGTGGGTGTCCGTCAGCACACACAGGACGTCCGTGGGTGTCCGTCAGCACTCAAAGGACGTCTGTGGGTGTCCGTCAGCACACACAGGACGTCTGTGGGTGTCCGTCAGCACACACAGGACGTCTGTGTGTGTCCGTCAGCACACACAAGACGTCTGTGGCTGTCCATCAGTACACATGTCAGCACGTTGGTCCTTGGACTCAGTACGCTGACCCTTCCCGTGGACTGTTCGGGTGATTTTGGCCCAGGTGGGCTGTCTGTTCAGTACGCACAGGACGTCCGTGTGTGTCTGTCAGCACACACAAGATGTCTGTGGCTGTCCGTGTGTGTTCGTGTGTGTCCGTCAGCACACACAGGACGTCTGTCGCTGTCCATAAGTACACATATCAGCACGTTGGTCCTTGGACTCAGCACGCTGACTCTTCCCGTGGACTGATTTTGGCCCACTTGGGCTGTCTGTTCAGTACACATAGGAAGTCTGTGGGTGTCCGCCAGTGTTACAGGCTGGAAATCAGGGTGGGTAAGATGGATGATGGAAGCTTGGATGGGTCGACCAAAGAGATGATCGGATGGGCGATATGATGGAATGCAAGTTATGAACCTGAAAACAAATGCAAAAATAAATGAGATATGATTTTTCTAATATGATAAAACAAGATAAATAAAGATAGATAGGATGGAATTAGGCTGCTGGTCTGGAGACACTCTCAGCCTAATCAGATGATGATTGAAGTGGATTGAGATGGTGCTTTGCTTGCTGGACTGATGTCTCTCTCAAGCTTGGCAAACGAATTGGAATGGAAGGATGGGGGATTGAGGACGCCACAAGACTCTATGGAAAGGAGCCTTGATAAGTCAAGATGCTTTGGAGCTGCTTCACACAAACTCAAAAGACTTAGAACAATAGTTTTTAAGAAAACTAGAAAACTGAATAATTCTTATTACTTTCAAAATGGGGTGATTTACAATGAAGCAAAGACTAGAGCTTTATAGGCTCGACAAGGACAGACTCTAACAGTCATAAAATGATAAAAGGAAACAAAATAACTTGAACTTAAAGTCTTGGGAGCAAAGACTTTGATGACTCCATGGAATATAGCCGTTAGACTTGATTTGCTTCCTTCCAAAAGAGAAACTTGTGAAGACTTGTATCTTGATAGCTTCTGGACGTGGCCATGATCTTCAAGCGTTCCTGAAATACTCCTTGGCCTCAGTAAAAGAGAATATGGCCGTTGGTTTTGGGCAAAAATTTGTAGAAATTCCTCCAAAGCATTTAGTGTAGATGTTGCCAAATATGGAAGGTTGATGGGAAGAGAGATCCGCCTGATCTCCTGGGTGCTGGTGCAGCTGAGGACGTCTTGGATGTCTTCTTAATGGTCTAGAGTATCTCCTGGTTCCCATAGATAGCCCTGGGTCGAACCAAGTTGAATTGGTTGAAGACTTTCCTTAATTGATGTCGGTTTGGCCAATTGATGCAAACCGGCTTGATCTTTTGGTTTGATTAGGATCCGCCTGATCCAGTGTGGCATGGTGCTTCCTACGATGTTGTGGGGTGCCTCTGAATGACTTAGAAGGTCTCCTGGTTGCCATTCTTGAGGGTGGTTTGATGTGAAACCCGGATCTTGCAAATAAGGCAAGTGTAGAGCTGGTTTGGCCGGTTTTGGGAAATTGATCATATCTTCCAATTTCCTTGGCCATTTATCGAGATCTTCGGCTTTCTGGAAAGCTAATAAACTCCTCTTGACTCCTATGATCGGTTTTGGTTCAGGACGCTTCTTCTTTGGGCTTGAATTCTCTTCTAAAGTCGCATACTCGCAGATGGACGGGTTGAGAAACCTCTGAATTGTAAAATTCATAACTTTTTGCTCCTTGAATATTTTGGCCCAATTCTAATTGGCCTGGACTCCTCCTTGAGTGTAGAATCCATAACAATTATCCTTGTGATTTACACCCTCCTGGTTTGTAAGATATGGCATGTTTAGTGCACATATGTCCTGGCTGGCGCCTTGGCTGGTTGAGTAGGGTGTTGGGTCGACCTCTGGTTCAGCTGCTGAATTGCTGGCCGCAACATTCCCTCCCCCTTGAAAAGGTTTCGACCTCGAAACTGTATAACCTGCACCAAGATAGAGCAAGTCAGCTTTCATACTCTTTTGGGATTCTAAGGTCTTACCTTGATATTGTTTTTGTTTGGGGATGGATTGTGCATCAGGTGGCTCTTCTTTCAGCAAATAGGATAGGATCACGCCTTTGCTGTGGACTTTGGCATTGCTTCTCTTCTTCAGTGGATGGTCCTTCATACTCCTAGTAGGCTCAGTCCTGACCATCTTTGGGTTTGATCCTCCTAGCAACAAAAGATTATCCGGTGGGATTTCCTTGAAGCTTTCTCCTTTGCAACCTGAAAAATTCTCAACATTCTGGACAAAGAACAAGTGAATTATATCTGATACTGGAGTTTTATGAACATAATATGTTATGGCCGGATTTACCTTGGGTGCATCAGCATGATGAAGAATGATATTCTTCTTTGGAGATATTTGGTTAGATGGCTGCCTTTCTTGCAACTGTTTACCTTGGTCGGTATGACCATCTTTTTGTGATAGCTCAGCTCGGTTTTTATGTTCTTCTTGACTTATCCCTGGATCAAAACATCTTGGCAAAGACAAGTGTATTATACCAACGTATAGGGATTTATAAACTGAAGAAAACATAGAACAATTAACCTTTTATTCAGCTGTGGCAGTAAGAACTTCTTGTTCTTTATTTGCCTTGTACTCACCTTGATTTCCTGTACCAATTTCACTTTTCCTTGGACAAGACAAGTGAATTAATCTTGTCATGGAATTAATAATAGCATTCTGATCTAGGGTGGAATTTACCTCAGATTTTGGTACTTGAACAACACTTTGTTCAGTTTTCGGTTTCCACTTGTGGTGTGGATTTTGATTGAGCTCATGTACTGATTTGGCCTTTGGAACTGCAGTAAGGATATGGCCCTCATCTAGTATACCTGTACCAAGAATATAAACGTTTAGGCCAGTATCTAAAGGTGGTGTTAGATACTTACCTTGGTTTGACACTTTGGTTACTGGTTTTGCTTCTTTAAGCAACTTGGATTGCTTGTCCTTCTGATCCATTAGAAGGTTTGCTCTTGGTGTGTCATCTCCGTGGGATATAGGCTCTTTAATACCTGTAATAACACTCTTGGACAAAGACAAGTGCATCATACAAGTGGTAGATGATTCATGAAAAGATTTAACAAGTATAGGACTTACCTTGGCCTTTACTTGGACAATAGCTTGCTCTGGTTTGTCTTTGGACCTGATCAAAGTATTTTGGCCGACACTTGTACTCATCTTCCTGACCTTTGGGATGTCATTCTTCTGGTTTAACCAATGGATAATGGTGTGCCCCTGCTTTGGCTGAAAGTTATCTTGTTGAGACAAGACTCTTTGACCTTCTTGTGCCACTAATCTTCTTGCTTCTTTGGAACCATGAGTTGGGTACCTCCTTGGATATAGTTCTTGGATTTCAGAACTTGTAAAATCTGGTGCAAATCTATCCCTCATGACTTCCTTAAGAGCTCTCCACGTTTTGATAGTTGGCTCCTTGTAAAGCCGCCTATCATCTTCTTCTTGTACCCACCATTTCAAGGCTTCTTCTCTAAGTTGATCAATAGCATAAGCTAGCCTCTCTTTCCTCAGGATGTTGTTGAAGTGAAACCATTCATCAAGGTTCCTCTCCCATCTTAGATAACCTCTTTTCCCTGAAAATTTAAAGAGTTCAATTTTATCAGCAAAAGATTTATAATCAAACCGAGAATTAACAACATAAGGGTTGTGGGTTTTAGAAGTTGGAGTTTGATTGATCCTTGAAGGATCTGGTGGCTTGGGCTCGACATATACAGCCCCTGGTACATCTCCAGATCTCCTTTCTCCTTCATGTGGACGTTGGCCTTGTGCCTAATTTCTTTTCTCTAACTGAGCAATCTTAAGTTGGAGCTTTTGTAGAGCTGCGGACTGTTGGCTCAAGGTGGCCCTTAGGTTTTGGCCGTGTATCTCCTCCTCCATTGCTTCCTGAAAACAATCTCAAAGAACAAGTGAAGGTATGGAAAGTTTTGGTCTAACCAAAATAAAACAAATGCAAGAATGCAATTTAACTAAACCGAGAAAGTATGCAATTATGAACCGAAATGAAGTAACTATACTAAAATGATTTTTTTTTCTTTTGGTTTTCTGAATGCAATCTCGAAATTAAACAATATGGTATGATAAGAGACACAAATGAAAAGAAAATATGGAAAGAAAACTAATGCTGATATTTTTTTTTGATTTTCTTAATTATGCAAGAATTAACCAACAATATGCAAAAATGATTTAAACTAAGATGCAATATTTTTATTTGGTTTTCTTGATGCAAGCACGAAATGGACAACTATAAATGGTATGAAAATACTGAGAATGATTTATTTTGGCTTTTAAGTTTATGGATGCAAATGGAAAGGAAACAAATTCAAAACAACATTTTTTCTTATGGGATTTTCTTTTATGGAAACTAATGAATGCAAACACTTTTCTTTTGGGATTTTCGATTTTAAATGAATCAAACAAAACTTTTTCTTTTCTTTTTCGTGGCTTTTAAGAGGATGAACAGAAAGAACACAACAACAAATGCAGAAACAAAACTTGAACAAAGAAACTGTTTTTATGGATTTTCGGTTTACAAGATGGAAAAACAAATGCAAACAATATGAATGATTTTTTTTTTTTTGAATGCAAATAACAAACTTATGAAACAAATATGGTATGCACGAAATTAATAAAATGCTATGCCTTTTTATTTTTATTTTTATGCAAGATTTAAACAAGAAACAAATATGGAATGCAGATTTTTTTTTTTTAAATGAATGCACTAAATCTAAAAATGACAAGTGGAGCTGGGGAATGAATGCAAACACAATATGATATTTCTTTTTCAAATTTTTGTGAATCAAATGCAAGAAACTTCTTCTCTTATGTTTTTCTTTTCCTAAGAACAATAACAATGCAAAACCTTTTTTTTTTTTTATAATTGGAAAAACAAATGCAAACAAGATGAATGATGCAAGGATAGAATGGACCTGATTCAGGAGCTTAAGCTCTGATACCAAATGTTACAGGCTGGAAATCAGGGTGGGCAAGATGGATGATGGAAGCTTGGATGGGTCGACCAAAGAGATGATCGGATGGGCGATATGATGGAATGCAAGTTATGAACCTGAAAACAAATGCAAAAACAAATGAGATATGATTTCTAATATGATAAAACAAGATAAATAAAGATAGATAGGATGGAATTAGGCTGCTGGTCTTGAGACACTCTCAGCCTAATCAGTTGATGATTGAAGTGGATTGAGATGGTGCTTTGCTTGCTGGACTGATGTCTCTCTCAAGCTTGGCAAACGAATTGGAATGGAAGGATGGGGGATTGAGGACGCCACAAGACTCTATGGAAAGGACCCTTGATAAGTCAAGGTGCTTTGGAGCTGCTTCACACAAACTCAAAAGACTTAGAACAATAGTTTTTAAGAAAACTAGAAAACTGAATAATTCTTATTACTTTCAAAATGGGATGATTTACAATGAAGCAAAGACTAGAGCTTTATAGGCTCGACAAGGACAGACTCTGTAATAACCCTCACGAGCAGATATAATTTTGGTCAAGAAAATTCTTTAAGATCAGTTTGAAGATTGATCGATCAGAATTTAAATAAAAATCGACACGGTGAATTAATCTCGACGGGGCTGTCTTTTGGTCGAAAAATCATCTCTTGATGGTTCTGGTCGAGTGTTAATTATTATCGTTGATTTTTATTCATGCTGGGTGAGTTTATTCAGAGCAGGACGAGATTCGAATGATGAAAAATATTTAGTCGAAACAGTCCGAAAAATATCGACAAAACTCTTAAAATTATTTCTGAACAGTCACATGCTTTGCACCTTCTAGCCTACTTGCTTCCTCAGTAATTAGGTCACATGACCTACACCTACTTGCTTGCCTGCTTGCTCATTAGAAGTCACATGCTGGTCACAAGCTACTTGCTTCAGCTGCTTGTAGCTTTCTTCATGGGAAGGAAAAGTTCAGCTGCTTGTGCTGCTTGGTGTGCTGAAGCATGTCACCAGCTGTCTAACCTCATCTTTGTCTTTTGTGGGAGCAAACCCTCATCTGAAGCAACTCCTTATGATATAAAATACCCTCTTCTCTCCTCTGGACGTTCATAACCTGCAAGAAAAACCAGAGAAAAATTCAGAGAGAAAGAGAGAAAGAAGAGAGAAAAATCTGTGAGAAAAGATTCATGAAAAATTCAGAAAAATATTCAGAGAAGAGGAGTGAGCATGGACAACTCTTTCTCACCATCCTGTGACTTTAATCAGTGAGTTTTGGAGTGTTTAAGAGCTGAAGATTTGGTGTCCTGAAGTTGAGAATCACCTATGTTCTTCAGCCTTTGATTTTGATCGGTAAGATGGTTGTGGATCAGTTTCTGTGAGAAGTTTTGTTGGTTTGCCTACACTGGAGATAAATTCTGAATAAATCCAACCATGGATTCTTGTGGTGTTGATCAGGTTAATTCGTGGTTAGCTTGAAGAGAGACAACCAGTCAAGTTTAATTAGTTGAGTAAAACCGGTAAGCTTCAGCTTCTTGATTCAGCCATGTTTTGATGAGAACCAATTGCTGTATGTTGGTTAACCTGTCAGGATCAGTTGTCTAAGGTCTTGTTCTCTTCAGTCTTGGTTGGTTTATGATTTAATCAGTCTCATAGAACCAGTAGACGAACTGATAAGAATTATGGGAATTAAACCGAACTGATTTGATCTTGTTTAGAACTGAATTGAGCTGAGTATGTTCTGATCTGATCTGAGCGGAGCTGTCTATGGTCTGAAATTGTCTTGAACTGATGTCGTCTGAGTATAACCGAGTTAAGCTGTTGGGAACTGATTAGAACCGGAGTTAGCTGAGCATGAACTAAGCTGATATGAACCGAGTTAAATTGTTAAAGCTTGAACCGAGCTGAACATGGTATCAATCTGTCTTGAACCGAACTGATATGAGAGAACTGAACTGAAATGTTATGAACTGAGTTGAGTTTCTTCTTGAACCAGACTACTGAACCTTATGTTCCAACTGTTATGTTTTGAATTCAGATGGCCAAGGAGAGTATTCGGATCAGCCGGATCCTTGTGATGGTTCTGAACCGAGAGTGATCCAAAAGTGAAGTGTGATTAGCTTGAGCTCGAGTCTAGTCTTCCTTAGCCAATCTCATGGATTTAAAGGTGAGTCTAGATAGATGATGAATGAATTATGAATGAGTATGCATGATTGCATATTGAATATGGTTGATTAATTAAGAATTAATCATGAATTAATTAAGGGATAATCATTGATTAATTAAGGATTAATCATGGATTAATTAAGGAGTAATTATGGTTTGATTGATTAAGTATTATTCCTTGATCTATATTTATATATGAAGTATTTATCTAGTTTAAATACTTAAGAATAAACAAGAATAATTCTTTGAGGTTATCCCGAGCCTTAGTACTTGTTCTCAAGTACTAATCTATAAGTATTCTATTAATAAGTGTGAATCATGTGAAGTCTTATTGTATACTCACTCTCCCGAAAGTCCCGCATTGCCGTGAATTGGTCCTGCGATATGGATCAAGGTCATGAAGACACGATGATGGGGTCGCACCCTGGAGGCCGTGTAACTGCATGCAGCGTTGGATGTTCTATCTTGGAATATCTGATGGAGATGATGGTTATATTTATTCCCCGTTAAGCTCGGTTAGCCTTGGTGGTTTTCCGGGTTTAGCATATATATATATATTAAGAGTATGAGTGATTGGCGGGTATCGTGGAGGTGATGTTTAAGATAGATTCACATGGATGGATTGAGAGGCCTTATATTAATTATGGAATATAATTCCACTGCATTCAAATGGTGTCGATTGCTCGGGATACTATTGATATGTGTTTGGGTGTGGGATTAGACTCACTGAGTAAACTAGTTACTCATGACTCATTTGATATGCAGGTAACCAGTAGGTGGGAGACCTTTACTCTAGGACAGGAAGGAACGGCATTAGCCAGCGGTAGTTTTATTATCCCTGCAAAGTCATTTTGATATATCCTATGAATAAGATTTGTAGACCGAAAACCTCGAGGTTAATTTATAACAAATTTTGTAAGATGATTTTGAATGATATATAAATAATGTTTTTTTTAAAGTACGGGTTCCATATGATATTAGTCCTTGTCCGGACGAACTAACTATCAGGTATTGCTTTCTCGGGTTGAAAAGCCTAGAGTGGTATCCGATAGGAGCGTTGGTGTTCTTTGATTGTTGGTCTAAGGCGATCGGAAGTATTCTGAGAACCTCAGATCGACCATCGAGGAACATCGACCGTGTCATTTCCGGTCATCTATGATCGGGGGTGTCACAAAGGTGGTATCAGAGCATGGTTATACGATGCTAGAATGGGACTTGTTTCAAATGTTTTTCGAGTCAACATGAGTCGCAAGGATAACTAGGATATGCTGGCTGGTTCCTTCATTTTAGAATAGATAGTCATGGGTAGTTACGTAACCTGATCTTTCATAGCAGAAGCACCAAGACAAGCTTGAACGGGTGAACCGTACTTATCGATGCTGCTATCATCATGTTCGAGATTTCTACCCTCATGGCCGGGTTCACTACCGTCTTTTTAGGAGTCATTAATGTCATGTCTTCCTGCCTTTCTTTTGAGTTCTAGTGGGGGATGCCAATTCTTTAGAGAGATATATGGGACAGAGTTGATACATCGAATATATCTCTGGACTTGTGTGTTATGAATATCAAGCTTATGCTGAGACGTACAAGCACCAGAGCTGTACAAGCCAAATTGTTCTGTATTTGTTTCAAGCTTAGGATTGGACGAAGAGATGGTTTGATTGTATTACAAGATGATGGAAGCACCGGAAGCATTCTGTTTGCAATGAGACATCATGAAGCTTATGATGCAAAGAAGAAGAAGTTGGGACCATAAGATACTGAAGAAGGACTAAACCGTTCGAAGTATACTTTGGCTTGAGGCAGATTTG
Source organism: Brassica napus (assembly GCF_020379485.1). Classification (NCBI taxonomy): domain Eukaryota; kingdom Viridiplantae; phylum Streptophyta; class Magnoliopsida; order Brassicales; family Brassicaceae; genus Brassica; species Brassica napus. The sequence goes on from NW_026014623.1 coordinate 1,237,171, forward strand.
GGATCAAACACTCAGAGCAGAATATTCACGTGGCCGTTGTTAAGAAATAACAAGAAGGATTTGGCAGCAAGCTATTTGGAGATGAACGCTTTGTTGGTCGAGAGTCAAGAATTACTTCACAGAGTTGAGTTCGAGTTGGACAGATTTCATGAGTTCAGGAAGTAGTATTTTCTACACAAGCATCGAGATACATGGTCGAGTGAATTGGATTCATCAATTATGGTTTGGAGAATAAGCAAAAGATTATACGAAAAATCTTTGGGAACTTAGCCAAGAATTTTGGAGTAGATAAAAGACCATGGAGTTTCAAAGCTTCGAGGAGATGTTAGAGTATGACGTGAATGTTAAAGAAGCTATTATTGCTGAAGAAGTTAACCAAGTCATGCAGACCGTTTATTTTCCAACCGCTGCAGATCAAAGATCAAGATCGAGGACCTTGAGCCGTTATGGTTGTGACTAGCAAAGACAGAATGGTCGTGATTGTCAAAGTTTGGGAAATCCTGGAACGTTTGCATCATTCGCGCTTTGGTGGTTCTTGTGAAGAGTTAGGAATTTAGGTTACCCTTCCTCATGAAGTTACCCGATCTACGTTACCTATACCTAAGATAACACTTGTTGAACTAGTCCGATTTTCCTTACCGTTAGTCCACATCCAAGTGTTAGGCTATTTGGGTAGAGCCTACACTTTATAGTTGACTGGACCGTCAAAACCCCTGAAAGGTCCAATCACAGGTTTGCTTCTTATCCCATTGCGTGTTGTGTGCATTTTAAAAATTTATGAATGATTAAATAAATAAGTGAAGGAGTGATCAAGGTGTCGTATGAGACCTTGCCTATGGATGGAATTTTCCGCCCATATTGTGTTTGATGCGGGAACAACACATAGATGTAGTTCTCGGGTAGTGTCTTTGTTTTAGGAAGGATTCACTTTAGTGAATTCAAGTACACTGTTCTTATTCGTGGAAGTACTGGCTGCCATTTAGAGTTATGGTATGCCTTCGTATCCCATCCCCATTCCTTAGTACTTCCATTAGAGCGGTTTGTTTCTATCTAGAGTGAGATTGGCTATCTAGTTATCGAGCTCAATTAGGATGTTGTTGAGGAAGAAAGTCTTTGAGAGAAGACCAGTTACCGTTGGCTTGCAATGGTATTCTACTAAGTGTTGGAGCCTCGCTCATATCAGTCTGGAGAGTTGGGAACCTTTTGGGAAACGGTGAAGTGGCGTATTCCATTATCATCATAATTGGGCGGAGAGAAAATAACAAGAAGCAGAGTATCGAGGACAGTTAGATAACTAGGGAACATGAAGCTATGTTTAAGAAAGTGGAAAATTTGTTGACATCCAAAAGTAACCCGTCAAGTATTCTGGTTGAACCTTGATTCGCTGCAATTGCCTAGGCATCTATCCAAGTGGTTCTAGCCAAATTCAAGTAGCAGTCAGAAGATTTGTTTGGAGAAAGGTTTTGTTCGACTTAGTTATTTTCTGTGGAGTGTACCCATGTCAGTGGTAAAGAAGAAGAACCAGAGTTTGCGGTTATGTTCGAGTATAAAATCAAGGACGTGACCATCAGGGTCAAGTATCAAGTTCTAGAATTGAAGAATGGTTAAGATCGGTTGCAAGGCGTAGTTTTATTCCAAGGACGTTTGATGGACGCTTCACGTTGTAGTAAATATTTCTGCACGGAAATTGGAAGTTAGATACCTTAGTCAGTAAATGGAACAAGGAGTTGTTGCATATTTACAAAAGATCGCTACTACTACATGATGGTCGTACTCAATTTCAGTTATCGAGATTCGAAGTTCTGTGGATTGGCCGGTTACCATCAGAAGTTTGTTCAAGAGTTAGAAACCATATCCACCAATGAGTTGATCGACTGAGAATGGTGTTACCTTGGAATGGAGTAAAAGTATTGATGAAGTATGAAATTAGTTAGAGGAAGTATCTACGTCTATGCATATCTTAGACTTGCATGAGCCTAACCAGCCATATACTACTACATGGATGTATTATGTGTTGGTCTAGGTGAATGCTAATGCAAGACGATATGGTAATCGTTTATGCATCAAGGGAGCTAAGGAAGCATAAGGAAAACTATTTGATGCACAAGTTGGGGTTGGTGGCAGTTCTGTTGCACATCAAATTTAGTGATCATTTCAATATGGGGAAAGGATGCAAGTTTTCACTGATCAAAGAAGCCTAAGGAAGAGCAAATATTGCTGCTTATGCTTTAAGAGGAAGTGATATTAATGATGATATGGAGTAGGATCTCAAGAATCATGAAGCGGAATTGGGAGTGATTTATTTTGCTGCCTTATAAGGAAAGAATAGAGAACCTTCAAGATTGCAAGTAGAAAATCAAGATGGCTTATTCATTCGTATTTGAGGAACTCAGTTGAAGGATGAGAATCTAAGGAATTCATAGAAGGAACTGGGTGAAGAGAATTTCGAAGAATAGTATGAGGACTGTGTCATGTACAAGTTCATAAAGTGGAGATGTGGGAGAAGGAATCCAAATTCAACCTAAAATTAAGCAGATGTGAAGTAAATCCCAAGGAAGATTGAAGAGTGCAAGGAAAAAGGTATAACCATAAGGCATATGGGAATGCTCAAGTTGTTAAGAGATCAGAAGATGTATTAACAGAGAAAGTGTGAAGTCATCATACAAGAGTACTTCGTTGGTAAATCAAGTTTGGTATAGGCGGACTTGTTGATTCCTCAGTTACTAGACAGAAGAAGGAAATCAGAAAGTAATAGAACAAGACTTGGATATGCGAAATTTCAGTGAGATTGAGTCGTTCAGAAGTTTTTGAAGAGTATCTCAGATAGATAAGAAGGGTATGGAATACTGTAAGGGAAATCATTTCTGGAATAAGTGTGTTTGTGTGTATTTGAGAGTGGCACCCTTGGTCTGAATCATGTTAGCGTGATTGATCGTGCATGTTCTTGTTTGATTGTTGCACGGTTAATCAAGTTGACATTGACCAGACTGAAGATGTTACCTTCACGTATGGCACATCACCTCACGTTCCAAATTTCATGTTGCTGTTATGGGAGAAAGCCAGATAGAAAAGGTTGAGAAGTAATAGTCTATAGATACAAGATTGTTAGAAAAAGTATGCAGACCGCAGTTGACAAGAGTTGTGCAGAGTAAATAATTTGGTTATCTTGAAAGTGGCTGCTCATAAAAGAAAGGATCGGTTGGGAGAATCAAGGGTCAACCATGAGTTGTTTTGATATGGGCAGATTAAGATAAGGTCAGAGCTAATATCCAGAACTCCTTTCAGAAACTGTTCAGTAAAGAGTGTACAGTTACGTTTTCAGAATTCGGGGACGAATTCTTTTGAGGGGGGAAGAATGTAATAACCCTCACGAGCAGATATAATTTTGGTCAAGAAAATTCTTTAAGATCAGTTTGAAGATTGATCGATCAGAATTTAAATAAAAATCGACACGGTGAATTAATCTCGACGGGGCTGTCTTTTGGTCGAAAAACCATCTCTTGATGGTTCTGGTCGAGTGTTAATTATTATCGTTGATTTTTATTCATGCTGGGTGAGTTTATTCAGAGCAGGACGAGATTCGAATGATGAAAAATATTTAGTCGAAACAGTCCGAAAAATATCGACAAAACTCTTAAAATTATTTCTGAACAGTCACATGCTTTGCACCTTCTAGCCTACTTGCTTCCTCAGTAATTAGGTCACATGACCTACACCTACTTGCTTGCCTGCTTGCTCATTAGAAGTCACATGCTGGTCACAAGCTACTTGCTTCAGCTGCTTGTAGCTTTCTTCATGGGAAGGAAAAGTTCAGCTGCTTGTGCTGCTTGGTGTGCTGAAGCATGTCACCAGCTGTCTAACCTCATCTTTGTCTTTTGTGGGAGCAAACCCTCATCTGAAGCAACTCCTTATGATATAAAATACCCTCTTCTCTCCTCTGGACGTTCATAACCTGCAAGAAAAACCAGAGAAAAATTCAGAGAGAAAGAGAGAAAGAAGAGAGAAAAATCTGTGAGAAAAGATTCATGAAAAATTCAGAAAAATATTCAGAGAAGAGGAGTGAGCATGGACAACTCTTTCTCACCATCCTGTGACTTTAATCAGTGAGTTTTGGAGTGTTTAAGAGCTGAAGATTTGGTGTCCTGAAGTTGAGAATCACCTATGTTCTTCAGCCTTTGATTTTGATCGGTAAGATGGTTGTGGATCAGTTTCTGTGAGAAGTTTTGTTGGTTTGCCTACACTGGAGATAAATTCTGAATAAATCCAACCATGGATTCTTGTGGTGTTGATCAGGTTAATTCGTGGTTAGCTTGAAGAGAGACAACCAGTCAAGTTTAATTAGTTGAGTAAAACCGGTAAGCTTCAGCTTCTTGATTCAGCCATGTTTTGATGAGAACCAATTGCTGTATGTTGGTTAACCTGTCAGGATCAGTTGTCTAAGGTCTTGTTCTCTTCAGTCTTGGTTGGTTTATGATTTAATCAGTCTCATAGAACCAGTAGACGAACTGATAAGAATTATGGGAATTAAACCGAACTGATTTGATCTTGTTTAGAACTGAATTGAGCTGAGTATGTTCTGATCTGATCTGAGCGGAGCTGTCTATGGTCTGAAATTGTCTTGAACTGATGTCGTCTGAGTATAACCGAGTTAAGCTGTTGGGAACTGATTAGAACCGGAGTTAGCTGAGCATGAACTAAGCTGATATGAACCGAGTTAAATTGTTAAAGCTTGAACCGAGCTGAACATGGTATCAATCTGTCTTGAACCGAACTGATATGAGAGAACTGAACTGAAATGTTATGAACTGAGTTGAGTTTCTTCTTGAACCAGACTACTGAACCTTATGTTCCAACTGTTATGTTTTGAATTCAGATGGCCAAGGAGAGTATTCGGATCAGCCGGATCCTTGTGATGGTTCTGAACCGAGAGTGATCCAAAAGTGAAGTGTGATTAGCTTGAGCTCGAGTCTAGTCTTCCTTAGCCAATCTCATGGATTTAAAGGTGAGTCTAGATAGATGATGAATGAATTATGAATGAGTATGCATGATTGCATATTGAATATGGTTGATTAATTAAGAATTAATCATGAATTAATTAAGGGATAATCATTGATTAATTAAGGATTAATCATGGATTAATTAAGGAGTAATTATGGTTTGATTGATTAAGTATTATTCCTTGATCTATATTTATATATGAAGTATTTATCTAGTTTAAATACTTAAGAATAAACAAGAATAATTCTTTGAGGTTATCCCGAGCCTTAGTACTTGTTCTCAAGTACTAATCTATAAGTATTCTATTAATAAGTGTGAATCATGTGAAGTCTTATTGTATACTCACTCTCCCGAAAGTCCCGCATTGCCGTGAATTGGTCCTGCGATATGGATCAAGGTCATGAAGACACGATGATGGGGTCGCACCCTGGAGGCCGTGTAACTGCATGCAGCGTTGGATGTTCTATCTTGGAATATCTGATGGAGATGATGGTTATATTTATTCCCCGTTAAGCTCGGTTAGCCTTGGTGGTTTTCCGGGTTTAGCATATATATATATATTAAGAGTATGAGTGATTGGCGGGTATCGTGGAGGTGATGTTTAAGATAGATTCACATGGATGGATTGAGAGGCCTTATATTAATTATGGAATATAATTCCACTGCATTCAAATGGTGTCGATTGCTCGGGATACTATTGATATGTGTTTGGGTGTGGGATTAGACTCACTGAGTAAACTAGTTACTCATGACTCATTTGATATGCAGGTAACCAGTAGGTGGGAGACCTTTAGTCTAGGACAGGAAGGAACGGCATTAGCCAGCAGTAGTTTTATTATCCCTGCAAAGTCATTTTGATATATCTTATGAATAAGATTTGTAGACCGAAAACCTCGAGGTTAATTTATAACAAATTTTGTAAGATGATTTTGAATGATATATAAATAATGTTTTTTCTTAAAGTACGGGTTCCATATGATATTAGTCCTTGTCCGGACGAACTAACTATCAGGTATTGCTTTCTCGGGTTGAAAAGCCTAGAGTGGTATCCGATAGGAGCGTTGGTGTTCTTTGATTTTTGGTCTAAGGTGATCGGAAGTATTCTGAGAACCTCAGATCGACCATCGAGGAACATCGACCGTGTCATTTCCGGTCATCTATGATCGGGGGTGTCACAGACTCTAACAGTCATAAAATGATAAAAGGAAACAAAATAACTTGAACTTAAAGTCTTGGGAGCAAAGACTTTGATGACTCCATGGAATATAGCCGTTAGACTTGATTTGCTTCCTTCCAAAAGAAAACTTGTGAAGACTTGTATCTTGATAGCTTCTGGACGTGGCCATGATCTTCAAGCCTTCCTGAAATACTCCTTGGCCTCAGTAAAAGAGAATATGGCCGTTGGTTTTGGGCAAAAATCTGTAGAAACTCCTCCAAAGCATTTAGTATAGATGTTGCCAAATATGGAAGGTTGATGGGAAGAGAGATCCGCCTGATCTCCTGGGTGCTGGTGCAGCTGAAGACGTCTTGGATGTCTTCTGAATGGTCTAGAGTATCTCCTGGTTCCCATAGATAGCCCTGGGTCGAACCAAGTTGAATTGGTTGAAGACTTTCCTTAAATGATGTCGGTTTGGCCAATTGATGCAAACCGCTTGATCTTTTGGTTTGATTAGGATCCGCCTGATCCAGTGTGGCATGGTGCTTCCTACGATGTTGTGGAGTGCCTCTGAATGACTTAGAAGGTCCCCTGGTTGCCATTCTTGAGGTTGGTTTGATGTGAAACCCGGATCTTGGAAATAAGGCAAGTGTAGAGCTGGTTTGGCCGGTTTTGGGAAATTGATCATATCTTCCAATTTCCTTGGCCATTTATCGAGATCTTTGGCTTTCTGGAAAGCTAATAAACTCCTCTTAACTCCTATGATCGGTTTTGGTTCAGGCCGCTTCTTCTTTGGGCTTGAATTCTCTTCTAAAGTCGCATACTCGCAGATGGACGGGTTGAGAAACCTCTGAATTGTAAAATTCATAACTTTTTGCTCCTCGAATATTTTGGCCCAATTCCAATTGGCCTGGACCCCTCCTTGAGTTTAGAATCCATAAAAATTAGCCTCGTGATTTACACCCTCCTGGTTTGTAAGATATGGCATGTTTAGTGCACATATGTCCTGGCTGGCGCCTTGGCTGGTTGAGTAGGGTGTTGGGTCGACCTCTGGTTCAGCTGCTGAATTGCTGGCCGCAACAGCCAGCCCACACAGGACGTCCGTGGCTGTCCGTGTGTATCCGTTGGTGTCCGTCAGCACACACAAGACGTTCGTGGCTGTCCATCAGTACACATATCAGCACGTTGGTCCTTGAACTCAGCACGCTGGCCCTTCCCTTGGACTGTTTGGGTGATTATGGCCCACTTGGGCTGTCTATTCAGTACACACAGGACGTTCGTGGGTATCCGCCAGCACACACAGGACGTCCGTGGCTGTCTGTGGCTGTCCGTCAGCACACACAGGACATCCGTGGCTGTCCGTGTGTGTCCGTCAGCAGACACAGGACCTCCGTGGCTGTCCATCAGTACACATATCAGCACTTTGGGCCTTAGACTCAGCACGCTGGCCCTTCCCGTGGACTGTTTGGGTGATTTTGGCCCACGTGGGCTGTCTGTTCAGTATACACAGGACGTCCGTGGGTGTCTGTCAGCACACACAGGACGTCTGTGGCTGTCCGTGTGTGTCCGTCAGCACACACAGGACGTCCGTGGCTGTCCATCAGTACACATATCAGCTCGTTGGTCCTTGGACTCAGTACGCTGACCCTTTCCGTGGACTGTTCGGGTGATTTTAGCCCACGTGGGCTGTCTGTTCAGTATGCACAGGACGTCAGTGGGTGTCCATCAGCACACACAGGACGTCCGTGTGTGTCCGTCTGCACACACAGGACGAACATGGCTGTCCGTGTGTGTTCTTGTGTGCCCATCAGCACACACAGGACGTCCGTGGCTGTCCATCAGTACACATATCAGCACGTTGGTCCTTGGACTCAGCACGCTGACTCTTCACGTGGACTGTTTGGGTGATTTTGGCCCATGTGGGCTGTCTGTTTAGTACACAGAGGACGTCTGTGGGTGTCCGCCAGAACACACAGGACGTCTGTGGCAGTCCGTGTGTGTCCATGTGTGTCCGTCAGTGTCCCTCAGCACACCCAGGATGTCCGTGGTTGTCCATCAGTACACATATCAGCACGCTGGTTCTTGGACTCAGCACGCTGGCCCTTCCCGTGGACTGTTCGGGTGATTTTTGCCCACGTGGGCTGTTTGTTCAATACACACAGGACGTCCGTGGGTGTCTGCCCGCACACATAGGACGTGTGTGGCTGTCCGTCAGCACACACAAGACGTCTGTGGCTGTCCGTGTGTGTCCGTGTGTGTCTGTGTGTGTCCGTTAGCATACACAGGACGTCCGTGGGTGTCCGTCAGCACACACAGGACGTCCGTATGTGTCCGTCAGCACACACAGGACGTCTGTGGCTGTTCGTGTGTGTCCATCAGCACACACAGGGCGTTCGTGGCTGTCCATCAGTACACATATCAGCACGCTGGCCCTCCCCGTGGACTGTTTGGGTGATTTTGGCCCACGTGGGCTGTCTATTCAGTACACCCAGGACGTCCGTGGGTATCCGTCAGCACACACAGGACGTCCGTGGGTGTCCGTCAGCACTCAAAGGACGTCTCTGGGTGTCCGTCAGCACATACAGGACGTCTGTGGGTGTCCGTCAGCACACACAGGACGTCCGTGGCTGTCCGTGTGTGTCCGTGTGTGTCCGTCAGCACACACAAGACGTCTGTGGCTGTCCATCATTACACATATCAGCACGTTGGTCCTTGGACTCAATACGCTGACCCTTCCCGTGGAGTGTTCGGGTGATTTTGGCCCACGTGGGCTGTCTGTTCAGTACGCACAGGACGTCTGTGTGTGTCCGTCAGCACACACAGGACGTCCGTGGCTGTCCGTGTGTGTTCGTGTGTGTCCGTCAGCACACACAGGACGTCTGTAACTGTCCATAAGTACACATATCAGCACGTTGGTCCTTGGACTCAGCACGCTGACTCTTCCCGTGGACTGATTTTGGCCCACGTGGGCTGTCTGTTCAGGACACATAGGAAGTCTGTGGGTGTCCGCCAGCACACACAGGACGTCCGTGGCTGTCCGTGTGTGTCCGTTGGTGTCCGTCAGCACACACAAGACGTCCGTGGCTGTCCATCAGTACACATATCAGCACGTTGGTCCTTGAACTCAGCATGCTGGCCCTTCCCTTGGACTGTTTGGGTGATTTTGGCCCACGCGGGCTGTCTATTCAGTACACACAGGACGTCTGTGGGTGTCCGCCAGCACACACAGGACGTCAGTGGCTGTCTGTGGCTGTCCGTCAGCACACACAGTACATTCGTGGCTGTCCGTGTGTGTCTGTCAGCACACACAGGACCTCTGTGGCTGTCCATCAGTAAACATATCAGCACGTTGGGACTTAGACTCAGCACGCTGGCCCTTCCCGTGGACTGTTTGGGTGATTTTGGCCCACGTGGGCTGTCTGTTTAGTACACACATGACGTCCGTGGGTGTCCGTCAGCACACACAGGATGTCCGTGGGTGTCCGTCAGAGCACAAAGGACATCTGTGGGTGTCCGTCAGCACACACAGGACGTCCGTGGCTGTCCGTGTGTGTCTGTATGTGTCCGTCAGCACACACATGACGTCTGTGGCTGTCCATAAGTACACATATCAGCACGTTTGTCCTTGGACTCAGTACGCCGACCCTTCCCGTGGACTGTTCGGGTGATTTTGGCCCACGTGGGCTGTCTGTTCAGTACGCACAGGACGTCCATTGGTGTCCGTCAGCACACACAGGACGTCTGTGGGTGTCCGTCAGCACACAAAGGACGTTCGTGGGTGTCTGTCAGCACACACAGGACGTCTGTGGGTGTCCGTCAGCACACACAGGACATCTGTGGCTGTCCGTGTGTGTCTGTGTGTGTCCGTCAGCACACACAGGACGTCTGTGGCTGTCCATCAGTACACATATCAGCACGTTGGTCCTTGGACTCAGTACGCTGACCCTTCCCGTGGACTGTTCGGGTGATTTTGGCCCACATGGGCTGTCTGTTCAGTACGCACAGGATGTCCGTGGGTGTCCGTCAGCACACACAGGACGTCCGTGTGTGTCCGTCAGCACACACAGGACGTCCGTGGCTGTCCGTGTGTGTTCGTGTGTGTCCGTCAACACACACAGGACGTCCGTGGCTGTCCATCAGTACACATATCAGCACGTTGGTCCTTGGACTCAGCATGCTGACTCTTCCCGTGGACTGATTTTGGCCCATGTGGGCTGTCTGTTCAGTACACATAGGAAGTCTGTGGGTGTCCGCCAGCACACACAGGACGTCCGTGGCTGTCCGTGTGTGTCTGTGTGTGTTCGCGTGTGCTGAAAATACCAAATTAATCAGGTGTTAGAAAACCGTAATCAATGTTTGCATTATCATTTAATTTAGAAATAGAAAGATTAGGGTTTAGAGTAGTATCGATCGATGTAGATACAGTTGCATCGATCGATGGCAGAGTAATTTCTGCAGAACTTGTGTTCTTGAGATGATTGCTCTTCATGGATTTTTCTGTTGATGTAGAAGGAAGAGTGTTCATCTTTTTTGCTTGTGTGTCTGCTCTGATATGTGTAGGTGGTTTCGGGGGTGCAAAATGATTTATATAGGTATCTTTAAACGCAGTTGGGGAGGGAATATTCTCCTGCTCCTGAATTTTCGCTGCGGCGCGAATATCGATCGATGTTCCAGTACGTGTGTCGATCGATGTGCGCGGTTGTTTTGCTGGACGAGGGTGTGTATCGACCGATGTGGAGTGCACAGCATCGAACGATGTTGGAAACGTGTTGGTGAACTTATGTGTTTCAAGTCTTTCATCCTGCGAAGACATTTCTATTGCACGTTCTTTCCAATAATCCTCATCGTGTTCCTCTGTATGTCCCTCATTAGGTGAAGTAATTACAGTGTCAACTGCAAAACTTTCATGGAAACCACTGTCTGCCCAACTGCCTATGGAATAATCATCATGTCCTCTCTTGCTTGGAGGTTGGAAGGCAAAGTGTAGGTAACAATGATTAGGTGAAGCGAAATGGTCAACTGGGTGCATTACGTCGAGTGACGTTTTGTTGCGGTCATCGGTCACCGTTGACTGATTGGAATCGATCGATGGAAAGGTTGGGGTGTCGATCGATTCTGAGTACTCTGTTTTGTACTCTGATTCATACTCTGCTTCACAATGGCATGCGCCAATGAAGCCAAGTTCTTTCCCGTAATCCACAGAATTAATGACCTTTCTCTTAGGTCGGATGGGGTCGTAGTGGATGTTTGGGTCTATGAGCGTTAGACACAATTTGTTTTTGTTCATGTCACATACGGCTCCTACTGTAGCTAGGAAAGATCTTCCAAGCAGAAGTGAAGAGTTCCAGTTAAGCTCGATGTCTAGGACATGAAAATCTACAGGGACAAGGGCATTACCAATCTGTACCTCCAGATCTCTTATGATTCCTCCTGATCGTTTCTCGGAAAGATTCACGAAGGTGAAGGATTCCGTTGTAGGTTCGATGGTCAAACCAAGCTGGTCTGCCATGATCCTAGGAAGGATACTAACTGATGCCCCTGTGTCACACATTGAATGGGGAAATTCAACACCCTTGACTACGCATGGTATTGCAAACTTCCCAGGATCACTCTTCTTCGTCTATGTGATCATGTGTTTCATTTTCTCTCTGACTTGATGAAACATTCTCCTAATGTCCTCCTCAGTTACCTTTGTCTCTCTGAAGAACATCCACAACCGGTGTGTGAAGTAAGCTTCATCAAAAGGTTTTTCGATTGGGATTCTGAGGACTCTTTTAGTGAAACCATCCATCTCCTTATCGTTAGCTTCCCGCTTAAGGTTTTTAGGAATCTTCTCCTTTCTTTTCCTTAACCTTCTCCCTTCAGCTTCTTGTTCTTCTTGAACTGATTCAGGTGAACTATTTAAAGGGTTGGGTTTTGGTTCGGGTGGGTTAGCTAATCGGTTAGGTGGTGGTCTGAGTGCGTTGATGTAATCATTATCTATTGAGGGTAACCGCACTCGGTATGTCAGAGGTGCCTGTCGATCAATGGGAGGTGTGTTGTGACGATCGACGTCGGACTCACTCTGTCGATCGATGGTTGGCACAACCGATCGATTGATTTTATCATAGAAAGGGGAGGGTGGGTGAGGATGCTTAGCTGTGAATTCTTCATGAGTTAGAATTCGAACCGCATTGCATTCAGTCGATTTGGCAGACAACGTCGATCGATGACTGGAGTAATCCGTCGATCGATCTTGATCATGGTCTATCGATCGATGCGAGTTCATCGACATCGGTCGACACCATTGGGATCCGCCGAGACTTATGGAGCTTTCGATTTCGAAGTCTCCTTCCTCAAGCTTTTCATTTTTCACCACTTGCCAGAAATCATCATATATGATGGCATTTACGTGGTGTTTCCCTTTGTCGGCTCCTGCCTCTCTAGCGAAAACTTCTTGCCTCTTTATAGTCTCGCCTGTCTGAATTACTTGGGTTTCAAGTTTTCTCACCTGAGTCCCTAAGGTCTCGATTTTGGTGTTCAGATTGTTGTAGGCGGAGTCTATTTTACCGTTGAAATCCATGGTGATTTGTTGTTGTCCCAACAGTACTCGATCAAGCATTTCTTTGATCTTGCTTTCCTGAGTCTGGGGTGGTGGATCTTGGTAGTAAGAGTTCGAGTAGCTTTTGTTGTTGTTGAAGGGTTTTTGAAATTGTGAACTTTGGTTACTTATTTGGCCATTTCCAAAGAAGTTTATGTTTCCGCCCTGGTTTCCAAATTTCTGGAATCCGGTACCTCCGATGTAGTTCACATTTTCTTCTCCTTCCGTATCTGCTACTTCTCCTTCAGCTGAACAGACTTGATTCTTAAGAAGCTCGTGCACCACATCTAACTTGGCTCTTACTTCGTCCATCTGTTCCTTCCCGATAGAGGCTACAGACTTCTTCCGTTCAGAGTCAGTGTTTTTGGTGCTGCTGCTATTAGCAAGGTTTTCGATAAGTCTCACAGCTTCTAACGGATTCCAAGTAGTGAAGTTTCCTTCACTCGCCGTATCAAGGGCCATTTGATACTGTAAGGCGAGACCTCGGAAGAAAGTGCTTAGCAGCTGCACTTCGTTAAATCCGTGGTGTGGACAGTCTCGATGGAAGAACCTAAATCTAATCCACGCATCTTTGAAGGACTCTCCAGGCTTCTGCGAGAATGTGGAAATTTTGTTCCGAAGGTCTTCAGCGCGCGCCTCATCGAAGAAGTTTCGTAAGAAAGCATTCTTGATGTCGCTCCAGGATGTTAAAGATCCTGTGGGTTGCTGCCTAAGCCAGTGCATCGCTTCTCCATTCAGCGTGTATCTGAAGAGCTTGCACAGCAGGTAATCTTCGGGGACTCCTTCCCTCCGAATAGCAGCGATTAGATCCTTGAACCGTTCCAAATGGTCCATAGGATGCTCGTGCGGTAACCCAGAGTAGGGTATCTTCGACACGAGAGTGTAGTATTGAGGCTTCAGCTCGAAATTCTGCTTCTGGATCTCCAGAAGTCGAATAGCTGATATGTTGGAATAGTACTCATCTATGCGATTGTAGTCGGCCAGTGGTTTCGATCGAGCGTCCTCGTCTACAGGTTGAGCAGCTCCTGTAGTATCAGCATCAGGGATTACAGTTCACTGAGCATCTATTTTCTGACCTGTTTCATTACGCAGATGACCGGCCTGGTCATACAGGTTTCCGTTCTCGTCCTGAGTTAGAATAATAATGTTTACCATTTTTGACGACCGGTATCGATCGACGTACGCGGTGTAGTATCGATCGTTGTCGAACGATTGAGATCGATCGACGATGATGGTCTGTGTCGGTCGACGGTTGGTTGTGCGTATCGATCGACGACGAAGTTGTTGCGTCGAGCGATGTGGAACGTTGACCTCTATGGATGGTGCGTTCCAAATGAGCAGGATCGTCTGAAAACAGCAAGTCTTTCTCCTTGTTGCTTCTGGTACCGCTGGGCATGCACCTGAAAAGACAAGAAGAAGATTATTAGAAAGGGGGTAGAGAAAAGAATAAGAATCAATAAAACTAAATCTAATGGAGATTAAAGCTCCCCGGTAACGGCGCCAAATTTGATACCACTCAAATTACCCTAAGGAGTGTTACTCTCATCAAAAGAGGTTCAGATGTAGTACTTAGGGATCGAATCCACAAGGAGCTAGGGAACAATTAAATCTAGTGTTTATTAATTATAAAGGTTGTAAATGTTTAAATGAAATAGCAATAGTAACAAGCGAGTAAATAATAAATGTAACTTGGTTGGAAATGATATTAGATGCAGGGCCACTATTCAGGTGTTGGAGATTATAATACCTATAGATGCCTAACTGTTGCATGCATGATATATTAGAGCTTATTCGCTTAACTAAGTGATCAGCTGTCGCATGTACCACTGGTTAACAGACTAGATCTCGTGTCTCAACGGTTAGTATGCAGACAACGAGAGAGTGTCGATCGATGGTCTATTAAGACGTCGACCGATACACCTTTGCCAACGTCGATCGATAGTCAGTTGAGGACATCGATCGACGGGTTCTAGCCAGGCCTATGCGCGAGTATGAAATGCCCTCCTAAGATGCTAAATTGGCGGTTAGCCCTCTCTAGCAGTCCTAATATGATAGATAGATGTCAGGATGGGATAACAAGGGTGCTTGAGTATGCAATCCTATGATCAAGTTCTAGTTAGCAAGACTAAAACAAGCAATGAATACAAATCTATCATGAATATCACAACAAGGCAGATCTATAGTTTTGGGCTAATCCCACAAACCTATCTGAACCCTGGATCTAACAGTTGAACTACTCAGACATAGCAAAGCAATTCATAACAATAAAGGAATAGAAACTCATAGTATAGATGAAAAGAAATGGAAACAAGGAGTTCCAATCACAAGTGATCTTCCCTCCCCAATGAAACTTGTAACAAAACTAGATCTAGAAAAAGCTCTCATGCCGTCAAAACACTTAGGCAGTATATATTCTACTAGGTTAAAAACTCGTCAGGGCATTTTGGTAATTTGGCTTGGCCGTAGTTTTTAAGTCTGCTGAATCCAAAATGTCGCGTCTGGTGTCTCTACATCGATCGATGGTACTTGTGTACATCGATCGATATTAATCTTCATCTGTCGAGGCAATTCCTGATATCGATCGTCAGCACTGATGCACATCGATCGATTGTTCTTCCTCTCGTCGACCTCTAAGTGGTCAGCTCAGGTGAAATGTCCTTTAAGCTCCAAAATGCTCCAAAATCATAGCTTTACTCCGAAATGAACCTGAACCTGAAAACATACCTAGAAGAGTAGAAAACATAGATATATATATAGTAAAATACTTATATACCATGGATAAAAATGGGTCAAATCCAAGGTATATCAGACACCACGGACTTCCTGTGTGTACTGAACAGACAGTCCACGTGGGCCAATGTCACCCGAATAGTCCACGGGAAGGGCCAGCGTGCTGAGTCCAAGGACCAGCGTGCTGATATGTGTACTGATGGACAGCCACAGACATCCTGTGTGTGCTGACGGACACACACGGACCCACATGGACAGCCACGGACGTCCTGCGTGTACTGATGGACAGCATTGAGATCAGAACGTTCTGAAGATTTCAACTGAGGTTCATGTTTTTCACCATACTGACCAGACTGACCGGACACTGTACTGGACTGTCCCACATGCATCCGGATGGGAGCTTTGGCTGGAACCATGGCCAGATGACAGATTTGACCGTACCAGATTTTGTATCCACCATACTGTTTTCCATTTCATGAAGAACAGTCGAGACGAAATCGCATTCGGACGCACCAATTCTGAGATAGGTCATCACTACTCAATTCTGGACTGTACCGTACGTACTGCCCGCGCGACCGGATAGGAACTTCTTCAAAACTCACGACCAGACGATCGAATCCCTCGTACTGAATCTCGGCTTTCCTGACCTGTTTTGCATTCTAAGAAGAATGGTCGTGGCAGATTTCAATTTGATCGAATGGATTTCAAGTTAGGCCGTGCAACTTCATTTCCGGCTAGTTTGGACTGTCCTGATCACGTACTGGCCCTGTCCACGGGACATGCTGAAGGTTCATTGAATCTGGACAGTGGAATTTGAAGAGTTCACTTGCAGTCAATGTTAATTTTCGTGCTTGACCAGATCTGGTCAATTTTATAATTTTCTATGTTTAGATTTCCCACATTTTTCTTTAAGTCTTTTGACTAGAACTTCTATATAATGTAACCATCAGATCTGAATAAGATAATTTCGTTTTGCTTTCATTCTTTTGAGTTTTTACTCTCTTTGTTCTTTGTTAGAACATTTCTTAGTTTCTTGGTGAGGTTATCTCCAAGTTTCGATCCGTCTTTTCTTGGACCGGTGCGTCACATCCGGCAACGATCGAAGTCTGGTAGTATCTTTGGGCTATTCCGCAACCCTTAGTGTAATAACCCTCACGAGCAGATAGAATTTTGGTCAAGAAAATTCTTTAAGATTAGTTTGAAGATTGATCGATCAGAATTTAAATAAAAATCAACACGGTGAATTAATCTCGACGGGGCTGTCTTTTGGTCGAAAACCCATCTCTTGATGGTTCTGGTCGAGTGTTAATTATTATTGTCGATTTTTATTCATGCTGGACGAGTTTCTTCAGAGCAGGATGAGATTCGAATGATGAAAAATATTTAGTCGAAACAGTCCGAAAAATATCGACAAAACTCTTAAAATTATTTCTGAACAGTCACATGCTTTGCTCCTTCTAGCCTACTTGCTTCCTCAGTAATTAGGTCACATGACCTGCACCTACTTGCTTGCCTGCTTGCTCATTAATTCAGTCACATGATTGTCACCAGCTGCTTGCAGCTTTCTTCTTGGGAGGGAAAGGACAGCAGCTTGCTGTTGGAAGTGCTGAAGCTGCTCTCCACATGTCCTTTCTCAGCCTTGCTTTGTGCTGAGTGAAACCCTCACCTGAAGCAACTTCTTATGTTATAAAACACCATCTTCTCTCCTCTGAACGTTCATAACCTGCAAGAAAAACCAGAGAAAAATTCAGAGAGAAAGAGAGAAAGAAGAGAGAAAAATTTGTGAGAAAAACTAGTTGAAAAATTCAGAAAGAAAATTCAGAAAAGAGAATTGAGCATGGACAAACCTTTCTCACCATCCTGTGACTTTATCCAGTGTGTTCTGGTGTGGTTAAGAGCTGAAGGTTTGGTGTCCAAGAGTTAGAATCACCCATGTTCTTCAGCCTTTGATTTTGATCGGTAAGATGGTTGTGGATCAGTTTCTGTGAGAAGTTTTGTTGGTTTGCCTACACTGGAGATAAATTCTGAATAAATCCAACCATGAATTCTTGTGGTGTTGATCAGGTTAATTCGTGGTTAGCTTGAAGAGAGACAACCAGTCAAGTTTAATTAGTTGAGTAAAACCGGTAAGCTTCAGCTTCTTGATTCAGCCATGTTTTGATGAGAACCAATTGCTGTATGTTAGTTAACCTGTCAGGATCAGTTGTCTAAGGTCTTGTTCTCTTCAGTATTGGTTGGTTTATGATTTAATCAGTCTCATAGAACCAGTAGACGAACTGATAAGAATTATGGGAATTAAACCGAACTGATTTGATCTTGTTTAGAACTGAATTGAGCTGAGTATGTTCTGATCTGATCTGAGCCAAGCTGTCTATGGTCTGAAATTGTCTTGAACTGATGTCGTCTGAGTATAACCGAGTTGAGCTGTTGGGAACTGATTAGAACCGGAGTTAGCTGGGCATGAACTAAGCTGATATGAACCGAGTTAAATTGTTAAAGCTTGAACCGAGCTGAACTGGTATCAATCTGTCTTGAACCGAACTGATATGAGAGAACTGAACTGAAATGTTATGAACTGAGTTGAGTTTCTTCTTGAACCAGACTAGTGAACCTTATGTTCCAACTGTTATGTTTTTAATTCAGATGGCCAAGGAGAGTATTCGGATCAGCCGGATCCTTGTGATGGTTCTGAACCGAGAGTGATCCAGAAGTGAAGTGTGATTAGCTTGAGCTCGAGTCTAGTCTTCCTTAGCCAATCTCATGGATTTAAAGGTGAGTCTAGATAGATGATGAATGAATTATGAATGAGTATGCATGATTGCATATTGAATATGGTTGATTAATTAAGAATTAATTAAGGATTAATCATGGATTAATTAAGGATTAATCATGGATTAATTAAGGAGTAATTATGGTTGATTGATTAAGTATTATCCCTTGATCTATATTTATATATGAAGTATTTATCTAGTTTAAATACGTAAGAATTAATAAGAATAATTCTTGGAGGTTATCCCGAGCCTTAGTACTTGTTCTAAAGTACTAAACTATAAGTATTCTATTAATAAGTGTGAATCATGTGAAGTCTTATTGTATACTCACTCTCCCGAAAGTCCCGCATTGCCGTGAATTGGTCCTGCGATATGGATCAAGGTCATGAAGACACGATGATGGGGTCGCACCCTGGAGGCCGTGTAACTGCATGCAGCGTTGGATGTTCTATCTTGGAATATCTGATGGAGATGATGGTTATATTTGTTCCCCGTTAAGCTCGGTTAGCCTTGGTGGTTTTCCGGGTTTAGCAAATATATTTATTAAGAGTGAGTGATTGGCAGGTATCGTGGAGGTGATGTTTAAGATAGATTCACATGGATGGATTGAGAGGCCTTATAATTATATTAATTATCGAATATAATTCCACTGCATTCAAATGGTGTTGCTTGCTCGGGATACTATTGATATGTCTTTTGGTGTGGGATTAGACTCACTGATTAAACTAGTTACTCATGACTCATTTGATATGCAGGTAACCAGTAGGTGGGAGACCTTTACTCTAGGACGGGAAGGAACGGCTTTAGCCAGCGGTAGTTTTATTATCCTTGCAGTCGTTTTGATATACTATATGTATAAGGTTTGTTGACCGAAAACCTCGAGGTTAATCTATAAGATTTTGTAAGGTTCTTTTAAATGAATAAGTATATAATGTATAAAGAATGTTTTTAAAGTACGGCTTCCAAATGATATTAGTCCTTGTCCGGACGAACCAACTGTTGGGTATTACTCTTAAGGTTGTAAAGCCTCGGGTTGTATCTAATAGGATATGTGTACTTAGGCGGTTGGCCTAAGGTACCTGGATTTATTTCGGGAACTTCGGGTTAGTCGTTTATGTACACATTGTGGCTTCTCGGTTTGGTTTCAGTTACAAGTGATCGGCTGTGCATGTTCTTGTTTGATTGTTGCACGGTTGGTCGAGTAAACTTATACTTAGACCAGATCGGGGGTGTCACACTTAGTGTCACCGTTCATACCATCAGTTCTCAATCCTCTCGGATCTGAGTTCATATCAACCTTACCGAAAGAGTGATCCTTATTTTGGTTCTATCACCACGTGGGCCAAAATAACCTAAACAGTCCACGGAAAGGGCCAGCGTGCTTAGTCGGAGGACCAACGTGCTGATATGTGTACTGATGGACAACCACGGACGTCCTGTGTGTGCTGACGGACACAGACGGACACACACGGACACACACGGACAGCCACGGACGTCCTATGTGTGCTGGTGGACACCCACAAACGTCCTGTATGTACTGAACAGACAGCCCACGTGGACCAAATTCACCCAAACAGTCCACGGGAAGTGCCATCGTGCTGAGTCCAAAGACCAACGTGCTGATATGTGTACTGATGGACAGCCACGGACGTCCTGTGTGTGTTAACGGACACACACGGACACACACGGACAGCCACGGACGTCCTGTGTGTGCTGACGGACACACACGGACGTCCTGTGTGTGCTGACGGACACACACGGACGTCCTGTGTGTGCTGACGGACACCCACAGACGTCCTGTGTGTGCTGACGGACACACAAAAACACACACAGAAAGCCACGGACGTCCAGTGTGTGCTGATGGACAGCCACGGACACCATGTGTGTGCTGGTGGACACCCACGGACGTCCTGTGTGTACTTAATAGACAGCCCACATGGGCCAAAATCACCCGAACAGTCCAAGGGAAGGGCCAGCGTGCAGAGTTCAAGGACCAACGTGCTGATATGTGTACTGATGGACAGCTACGGACGTCTTGTGTGTGCTGACGGACACCCACGGACACACACAGACAGCCACAGACGTCCTGTGTGTGCTGGCGGACACCCACAGACGTCCTATTTGTACTGAACAGACAGCCCACGTGGGCCAAAATCAGTCCACGAGAAGAGTCAGCGTGCTGAGTCCAAAGACCAACGTGCTGATATGTGTACTGATGGACAGCAATGGACGTCCTGTGTGTGCTGACGGACACACACGAACAAACACGGACAGCCACAGACGTCCTGTGTGTGCTGACGGACACACAAGGATGTCTTGTGTGTGCTGACGGACACCCACAGACGTCATGTGCGTACTGAACACACAACCCACGTGGGCAAAAATCACCCGAACAGTCCACGGGAAGGGTCAGCGTACTGAGTCCAACGACCAATGTGCTGATATGTGTACTGATGGACAGCCACAGACTTCTTGTGTGTGCTGACGGACACACACGGACGTCCGGTGTGTGCTGACGAACACCCACGAACATCTTGTGTGTATTGACGGACACACACGAACACACACAGACAGCCACAGACGTCCTGTGTGTGCTGACGGACAGCCACACACGTCCTGTGTGTGCTGACGGACACACAAGGATGTCTTGTGTGTGCTGACGGACACCCACAGACGTCCTGTGTGTGCTGACGGACACACAAGGATGTCTTGTGTGTGCTGACGGACACCCACAGACGTCATGTGCGTACTGAACACACAACCCACGTGGGCCAAAATCACCCAAACAGTACAAGGTAAGGGCCAGCGTGCTGAGTTCAAGGACCAACGTGCTGATATGTGTACTGATGGACAACCACGGATGTCTTGTGTGTGCTGACAGACACACACGAAAACACACAGACAGCCACAGACGTCCTGTGTGTGCTGGCGGATACCTACAGACGTCCTATGTGTACTGAAAAGACAGCCCACGTGGGCCAAAATCAGTCCACGAGAAGAGTCAGCGTGCAGAGTCCAAGGACCAACGTGCTGATATGTGTACTGATGGACAGCCACAGACATCCTGTGTGTGCTGACCGACACACACGAACAAACACGGACAGCCACGGACGTCCTGTGTGTGCTGACGGACGCACACGGATGTCCTGTGTGTGCTGACGGACACCCACGGACGTCCTGTGCGTACTGAACACACAACCCACGTGGGCCAAAATCACCCGAACAGTCCACGGGAAGGGTCAGCGTACTGAGTCCAAGGACCAATGTGCTGATATGTGTACTGATGGACAGCCACAGACATCTTGTGTGTGCTGACGGACACACACGGACGTCCTGTGTGTGCTGACGAACACCCACAAACGTCTTGTGTGTGCTAACGGACACACACGAACACACACGGACAGCCACAGACGTCCTGTGTGTGCTGACAGACAGCCACGGACGTCCTGTGTGTGCTGGCGGACACCCCCGGACGTCCTGTGTATACTGAATAGACAGCCCACGTGGGCCAAAATCACCCAAACAGTCCAAGGTAAGGGCCAGCGTGGTGAGTTAAAGGACCAACATGCCGATATGTGTACTGATGGACAGCCACAGGTGTCTGGTGTGTGCTGACGGACACACATGGACACACACAGACAGCCACGGACGTCCTGTGTGTGCTGGCGGACACCCACAGACGTCCTATTTGTACTGAACAGACAGCCCAAGTGGGCCAAAATCAGTCCACGGGAAGAGTCAGCGTGCTGAGTCCAAGGACGAACGTGCTGATATGTGTACTGATGGACAGCCACGGACGTCTTGTGTGTGCTGACGGACACACACGGACGTCCTGTGTGTGCTGACGGACACACACAGACGTCCTGTGTGTGCTGACGGACACCCACGGACGTCTTGTGCGTACGAAACAAACAGCCCACGTGGGCCAAAATCACCCGAACAGTCCACGGGAAGGGTCAGCGTACTGAGTCCAAGGACTAACGTGTTGATATGTGTACTGATGAACAGCCACGGACGTCCTGTGTGTGCTGAAAGACACACACGGACACACACACGGACAGCCACGGATATCCTGTGTGTGCTGACGGACACCCATGGCCATCATGTGTGTGCTAACGGACACCCACAGACGTCCTGTGTGTGCTGACAAACACCCACGGACGTCCTGTGTGTGCTGACGGACACCCACGAACGTCCTGTGTGTACTGAACAGACAGCCCACGTGGGCAAAAATCACCCGAACAGTCCATGGGAAGGGCCAGCGTGCTGAGACCAAGAACCAGCGTGCTGATATGTGTACTGATGGACAGCCACTGACGTCATGTGTGTGCTGACGGATACACACGGACACACACGGATACATACGGACAGCCACGGAAGTCATGTGTGTGCTGACAGACAGCCACAGACATCCATGGACGTCCTGTGTGTGCTGGCAGACACCCACGGACGTCCTGTGTGTACTGAACAGACAGCCCATGTGGGCCAAAATCACCCAAACAGTCCACGGGAAGGGCCATCGTGCTGAGTCCAATGCCCAACCTGCTGATATGTGTACTGATGGACAGCCACAGACGTCCTGTGTGTGCTGACGGACACACATGGACAGCCACAGACGTCCTGTGTGTGCTGACGGACACACAAGGACGTCCTGTGTGTGCTGACAGACACCCACAGACGTCCTGTGTGTGCTGATGGACACACACGGACACACACGGACAGCCACGTACGTCCTGTGTGTGCTGATGGACACACACGGACACACACGGACAGCCACAGACAGCCACGGATGTCCTATGTGTGCTGGCGGACACCCACAGACGTCATGTATGTACTGAACAGACAGCCCACGTGGGCAAAAATCACCCGGACAGTCCACGGGATGGGCCAGCATGCTGAGTCCAAGAACCAGCGTGCTGATATGTGTACTGATGGACAGCCACGGATGTCCTGTGTGTGCTGACGGACACACACGGATACACACAGACAGCCATGGACATCTTGTGTGTGCTGAAAGACAGCGACGGACGTCCTGTGTGTGCTGGCAGACACCTACAGACGTCCTGTGTGTACAGACAGACAGCCCACGTGGGCCAAAATCACTCGAACAATCCACGGGAAGGGCCAGCGTGCTGAGCCCAAGGACCAACATGCTGATATGTGTACTGAAGGACAGCCACAGACGTCATGTGTGTGCTGACGGACACAGACAGACACACACGGAAATACACGGACAGCCACGGACGTCCTGTGTGTGCTGGCCGACACCCACGGACGTCCTGTGTGTGCTGGCGGACACCCACGGACGTCTGGTGTGTACTGAACAAACAGCCCACGTGGGCCAAAATCACCCAAACTGTCCACAGGAAGGGCCAGCGTGCTGAGTCCAAGGCCCAACGTGCGGATATGTGTACTGATGGACAGCCACAGACGTCATGTGTGTGTGCTGATGGACACACACGGACAGCCACAGACGTCATGTGTGTGCTGACAGACACACACGGACGTCCTATGTGTGCTGACGGACACCCACGGACGTCCTGTGTGTGCTGACGGACACACACGGAAACACACAGATACACACGGACAGCCACGGACGTCCTGTGTGGGCTGATGGACGCACACGGATGTCCTGTGTGTGCTGACGGACACCCACGGACGTCCTGTGCGTACTGAACACACAACCCACGTGGGCTAAAATCACCCGAACAGTCCACGGGAAGGGTCAGCGTACTGAGTCCAAGGACCAATGTGCTGATATGTGTACTGATGGACAGCCACAGACGTCTTGTGTGTGCTGACGGACACACACGGACGTCCTGTGTGTGCTGACGAACACCCACAAACGTCTTGTGTGTGCTGACGGACACACACGAACACACACGGACAGCCACAGACGTCCTGTGTGTGCTGACGGACAGCCACGGACGTCCTGTGTGTGCTGGCGGACACCCCCGGACGTCCTGTGTATACTGAATAGACAGCCCACGTGGGCCAAAATCACCCAAACAGTACAAGGTAAGGGCCCGCGTGGTGAGTTAAAGGACCAACATGCTGATATGTGTACTGATGGACAGCCACAGGTGTCTGGTGTGTGATGACAGACACACATGGACACACACAGACAGCCACGGACGTCCTGTGTGTGCTGGCGGACACCCACAGACGTCCTATTTGTACTGAACAGACAGCCCACGTGGGCCAAAATCAGTCCACGGGAAGAGTCAGCGTGCTGAGTCCAAGGACGAACGTGCTGATATGTGTACTGATGGACAGCCACGGACGTCTTGTGTGTGCTGACGGACACACACGGACGTCCTGTGTGTGCTGACGGACACACACAGACGTCCTGTGTGTGCTGACGGACACCCACGGACGTCTTGTGCGTACGAAACAGACAGCCCACGTGGGCCAAAATCACCCGAACAGTCCACGGGAAGGGTCAGCGTACTGAGTCCAAGGACTAACGTGTTGATATGTGTACTGATGGACAGCCACGGACGTCCTGTGTGTGCTGAAAGACACACACGGACACTCACACGGACAGCCACGGACATCCTGTGTGTGCTGACGGACACCCATGGCCATCATGTGTGTGCTAACGGACACCCACAGACGTCCTGTGTGTGCTGACAAACACCCACGGACGTCCTGTGTGTGCTGACAAACACCCACGGACGTCCTATGTGTGCTGGCGGACACCCACAGACGTCATGTGTGTACTGAACAGACAGCCCACGTGGGCAAAAATCACCCGAACAGTCCACGGGAAGGGCCAGCGTGCTGAGTCCAAGAACCAGCGTGCTGATATGTGTACTGATGGACAGCCACGGATGTCCTGTGTGTGCTGAAGGACACACACGGATACACACAGACAGCCATGGACATCTTGTGTGTGCTGAAAGACAGCGACGGACGTCCTGTGTGTGCTGGCAGACACCTACAGACGTCCTGTGTGTACAGACAGACAGCCCACGTGGGCCAAAATCACTCGAACAGTCCACGGGAAGGGCCAGCGTGCTGAGCCCAAGGACCAACGTGCTGATATGTGTACTGAAGGACAGCCACAGACGTCATGTGTGTGCTGACGGACACAGACGGACACACACGGAAATACACGGACAGCCACGGACGTCCTGTGTGTGCTGGCCGACACCCACGGACGTCCTGTGTGTGCTGGCGGACACCCACGGACGTCTGGTGTGTACTGAACAAACAGCCCACGTGGGCCAAAATCACCCAAACTGTCCACAGGAAGGGCCAGCGTGCTGAGTCCAAGGCCCAACGTGCGGATATGTGTACTGATGGACAGCCACAGACGTCATGTGTGTGTGCTGATGGACACACACGGACAGCCACAGACGTCATGTGTGTGCTGACAGACACACACGGACGTCCTATGTGTGCTGACGGACACCCACGGACGTCCTGTGTGTGCTGACGGACACACACGGAAACACACAGATACACACGGACAGCCACGGACGTCCTGTGTGGGCTGATGGACAGCCACAGACAGCCACGAATGTCCTTTGTGTGCTGGCGGACACCCACGGACGTCCTGTGTGTACTGAACAGACAGTCCACGTCGGCTAAAATCACCCAAACAGTCCACGGGAATGGCCAGTGTGCTGAGTCCAAGGACCAACGTGCTGATATGTGTACTGATGGACAGCCACAGACGTCGTGTTTGTGCTTACGGACAAAGACGGACACACACGGACACACACGGACAGCCATGGACGTCCTGTGTGTGCTGGCGGACAGCCACAGATGTCCTGTGTGTACTGAACAGACAGCCCACGTGGGCCAAAATCACCCGAAGAGTCTACGGGAAGGGTCAGCGTGCTGAGTCCAAGGACAGCGTGTTGATATGTGTACTGATGGACAGCCACGGACGTCCTATGTGTGTTGACGGACACACACGGACACACACGAACAGCCACGGACGTCCTGTGTGTTCTGACGGACAGCCACCAACAGCCACGGATATCCTGTGTGTGCTGGCGGACACCCACTGACGTCCTGTGTGTACTGAACAGACAGCCCACGTGGGCCAAAATCACCCAAACAGTCCACGGGAAGGGACAGTGTGTTGAGTCCAAGGACCAGCGTGCTGATATGTGTACTGATGGACAGCCTCGGACGTCCTGTGTGTGCTGACAGACACACACGGATACACACGGATACACACGGACAGCCACGGAAGTCCTGTGTGTGCTGACAGACAGCCACAGACGTCCTGTGTGTGCTGGCAGACACCCACGGACGTCCTGTGTGTACTGAACTGACAGCCCACGTGGGCCAAAATCACCCAAACAGTCCACGAGAAGGGCCAGCGTGCTGAGTCCAAGGCCCAACGTGCTGATATGTGTACTGATGGACAGCCACGGATGTCCTGTGTGTGCTGACGGACACACACGGACAGCCACAGACGTCCTGTGTGTGCTGACGGATACACACAGACGTGCTGTGTGTGCTGACGGACACCCACTGTAAGACCCAATCCCGGCCGACTAGGCCGCAATCGATGCCTCACGTCGCTCGGTCCATACTACGACCGAACCTCTAAATTTTTTTTGCCTTTTATCTATAATATCGCCCATAGGCGAGGGCTAACCTAGATCTTAACTTACGACTATCTTAGTCATTCCATAGTTTAGATCATTTCAACTTATGCACAGCGGAATAATATATACTTAACCATTGGACTAAATCCAATCTAGTACTCGTCCGGTCGAATCACCTCAGCTAATGGTTAGTATTCTCAACTACCAGCTAGCTCAAAAATCGATCCTAGACCCGAATCAAGTCATACAAATCTGAGGTTCCATTCCCCTAGTCAATTCTATCTAGAACTACGCAAGAGTTACTAGATCATACCTTAGCCACATACACGGAGCTTGTTAGCTCATCGGCCCAGCTACTCTAGCTGAATGAACTCGTAAACCAGCTGATCAAGCTGTCACACTCGAACAGAGCTGAGTCCGAGCTATGGCCAGCTGCCATATACTGCGTCCAGCTTCTTTACACATAAAACAACTCCCCTAGGCACTTAGTCATTCAGCCAACCATCCCCACTGACTTAAGTAACCCTTGAGAATTCTTCAAACAGCTAAGGACATGCATTTGACCGTTCCCGGCTCATGCTTCATTCAACATCCTTTCGCTTATCAGCTTATGATACCAAGTCCATCTTATGGACTAAAAATGCCCATCAGATCCTAAGTCAATCAACCAACCACCCCACATGACCTAGAACTGATGAGTCTTCACACATACCTAACCGACCATGGAACCATGTCCCCACGAAACTGATCACTACTGCTTTGACAACCGGTGCGTCCTTTGATCAATCTGATCAGACACCTTGACCCATCATCTATTGGATCAGGTCGTCCATCCTTACCAATGATCAGATAACACACGGCCTTCCTTGAATAATAACACTCAAGCTCAGTACTTATGGTCCATGCCACCAAGTACTAGCCAGACTCTTCTAAATGGCTCTTAACCAATGCTTTGCACATAGCTTACCAACCCAAGGTTGATAACTAACATTCCTTATGATCAATAATCATAAGTGACAAACACTTCACAATACACAAGCATATGATCCGATAACCTAACACAAAGATCTATCATTGCATGGCTGGTTCCATAACTAATCGATCAATTTCTCATTAAACCCAAATCTGGCCGATTTCAAAAGTGATCCAAAAACTAAATAAAATTCATGTATATTCATGATAATTCCAAACTAAGAGAATGCCATAGTCAGAATTTTCAGAACCGACCTTGATCCTAGAGATCTCGGCCAAGATCAGCCAAACCGGCCCAAAGTGGACATCATCAAATCAATTCCTAAAAATGATTAAAATTCATGAAAACTCATGATAATTCATAACTAAGAGATTCCCATTATCAGATTCCAAAGAACCGATCCAAAACATATAGATCTCGATCAAGAACAGCCCGGCTAAGGCCATGGACATCATTCCTGAACCGGCCAAGGCCATGGCTCAGTGCCATAAAGTCTGATCCAACAGATTACACCATGTAAACCTAGTTTATATCACAATATATAGTCTTCAAGGGGCGTGCCATACTTGGCCTTGATCACACCACAAGAGACAGAAATATAAACTGGAAAGTATTTACAAAATCGGTTACCTTATACATGATCTGATTAGATCATGTGCCTCCTCTTATTTTGTTCGGCCATGCTCCTCTAGTGCACGCCTCTATCAATCCTTATCATATAATTTCAGTATTGATAAGATCCATTCAAGGGTCGGACCCATCATCCCTTCCATGGAACTCCCATGAAACCACTTTGTTCACTGCATCAACCTTTAAGGCTATCTTGGCCTCTAAGAGTGGAGTCCGGCTTCCTCCCTTCTCCCCTAACCATTTCCGTGTGTCCCCAGGCTGTAGAAGAAGCCTAGGACGTGATCATCCATGATCATACACCATCACAGGGTCGTGCATCACTTCCCCCTTCAATGGCCATGGAACTGCCTTTCTACATACATCTGCCTTCAAGGCTGTCTAAACCATTGGAAGTGGGATCCGGCCTCCTATCTTCTCTCCAGGCTATTTGCGTGTGATGTATGAATGTATAGAAAGCCCAGGGCGTGTCAAACAATAATCAAAACTCACCAGAGGGTCGTTCTCAACTCCCCTCTTGATTGTCTTGCAAAACTGCTTCTTTGATGCCTTTGAATGCCTCTTGGTATTGGATTGTTGAATCCGACCATCTCTCTGTTTTTCTCTGGTTTTCTTTGTGTTTCAGGATGTATGAGGAAGCCCTGGCGTGCCTTCAAAGGCACGGACTTGCCTGCCTTTTATATAAGAAGGGGTAGTTACCTTTCCAAAGGTTGCACCCTTTCGGTATCATTTCTGGTCATTGATTTAATCAATGGTCCAGATCACACCCTTTCGCCTCTGGCAGTTACCAGACGTCCTGGAACTGTCAAACCACTCTTGTACATGTACAGAACAATCCCACACGGATTGCCCATGCACCTGGCTCAATCCCAAGAGCCCACCAGCCCATCGGCACACACACGGGTCGCCAACATGGCCTGGCCACTATCCGGACCCGGCCCAACTGCCCAAGACTTGAACACTCAGTCCAGCTGAGTTGAGCTGATCCCCAGCTGACCCAGCTGAGTGAGCTAGTCCATCCAGCTCAGGGAGCTGACACACTTTACTTGAGCTCCAACCGAGCTTCGTCCAGGTCGTTGAGCTTCTTGCTTGCATCGCCTAGCTGCTAGAAACTTCGTCCAGCTTGCTTTCTTCATCTTATTCAATCCTTCTAAGTCCCTTGGTCTATTTCCAGACCTAGACTTCGTTTTCCCATGATCCATTCTGATCATTTACTATATCATAGCTTCACCTAGATGACTGAGCTTCACCCGGACCTCGTCCAGCTACCGAAACACTCGACCACTCCTTTGAGCTTGCCTCCGCCTTGTCTTGGCTAAGTCTCAGCTATATGTTTCCCTTAACCATTCTAATGGACCATGATACGCTTGTCGTTAGGTCATGTGACCTGACTGGTCTGTCTCCTCGCACCAAGGTATGTCCGGATGATCCTATCCAGGATCGGGGACATGACAAGTCTCCCCCACTTAGAATGGATTCGTCCTCGAATCCAGTGGTGCTGACTTCCTGTCTCAAGACAAAAAGGTTCCAACCGAACTCTTTTCTTCCGGAACATGTAGCATGCTCGTTTGGTTCTACCAAACCAATTCGTTGCATCTCCCTACTTGTTCCTTCTCATTGATCACGTCTTGATCATCATATATACAAGTCTCCCCCACTTGATAGAGATTTAACCCAAAATCTTATCAAGTGGTCCATCAAGCACCCATACAAAGACATGACTTGTGTCACTGACCCAACTCTCCAGGTTGCGGTCCTTGTAGACACCAAGCCCATATCTCTCTTTAGAATGTCGTCTATGTGGAACCGAAATTTGCACTGTCGATTTCCGTTTAAATAAGGAAACTAGGAAAACCCTAATTTCCCAGAGGTCCCGGATCTCTGCAGGACCCAACGACAAGTGACCAAATATATGCGGAAATTATGAAAAGATAACAAACGAGTTTAGGGAAAACAGTTGATCTTATTTCGAGTCCGCGTAAGAGCGTTGCGATCATTACAAGAGATCATGAAAGCTTTGGCCGCAAAGGCTGTCAGCGAGTTACTTAGTTCTAGCGACCTAATAGCTCAAACCTAGTTTAGTCGCAGCTCGATAACGAAAGACGAAATAGATAAAGAAACGGTTTTTGATTGATTTCGGACTGAACCTTGTTAAAGGCTGCCTACGTACCCCTTTCGAGGATCAAGCCGAACGTAGTTCAATTGATAGAGCTGGACAAGAGATTGAACTGCCTGGGCGAGTTCGTCTAGTAATTGTGTGCCAGTCATAGAAACCGAACTTGTCGAGAATAAAGCCTAAAGTTTCTAAGTGCAGAGAATTCTGAATCTAAAAGCTCTCCCAATGCTCCTCGCCTAGGACTCCTTATATACTAGCTCCAAGGTCGGTTTACGCTTTTACTCTTCTGCCCTTAAGCCGTCATAGCGTAAAAATGGAGATATTCCATTTTTCCCAATTTTCACAATTATCTTCAAAACTTCCGTATTTATCCGCGGAAACTTGACATTTATCCTTCCTTGTGGACCAAGCGTAAACCGGGCTTTGGTTTACGGGCCTTTGGTTAAGAAATCACAGGATGGGCGTCGAGTCGTGTTTTAGGTCCCTTTGGGCTGTCTTCCGACTCGAAGAGTTTACTACAATTTCTTTCGACAAAGAAAGAACTTTCCGCGGTTTCTAATCTGTGAAGTTTGATCGATGATTTAGAATAGCAGAAAACATAGACTGAGCTCGCTATGGTCTTCGGGAGATAGCATTTGAAGGTTTGACGAGAATGCATGGACTGGTGTCATACCGATGGTCGGAAGAGCTCGGTCGCTACGCAGCGACCGAACTTTGGCTCGAGCTGTTTTCATGCTTGGTCGCCGCGTATCGATCGAGCTTGGCTTGTCTGTGGTCTGATTTCCATACTCGAGCTTGTCCGCGGCCGATTTGGATACATGTCCGCTGCCTTCGGACAATCGGTATTTAGTGGTTCGATTGAGATTTGGACGAGATTTTTACTGCAAGGCTCTTCGTAAAGATATCTTTACGAAGATTACTTTTCGTAGAAACGTTTATGCTGATTTTTACGAACTTTCAGACATTGATTCCGTCGTGACCGATTTTGACCCCAACAGTTAGCCCCCCAGCTCGTTAGAACCATGAGTTTCTAGTGTGAGGTTCTAGCGAGTGGCTTGGCAAGTTAGGCAAGTTAGGCGGAATTACTGGTTGAAAAGGTCTGTGGTAAGTGATCTTCTCGCTCTCCTAAAAGTAGAAAACGCGATAAGATTGGGGCTGCGCATTATGACGGCTGCCTACGTACCCTTGTTGAAGGGATCAAGCCTTTCGTAGTTCGTCTTGGAGTTAAGGTTCTTACGACTAGTTTTCCAGTAGGACCTTTATGGTCTAGTTTTTATGTAGCGGTTATAAGGCGTGTTGCTGCCGATGGCATTTTGTATGGGTGTAGAGGGAAGACTACGAGTTGTCGTCTCGTAATCTAACTCTGTGTGAATTGCCATATCCATAATCTGTTTCGAGATTTTTCCGCAGTGTGTAAACTTGCGGGATTTTCTGAAGACGTTCGAATATTGGCAAAGAGACAAATTTTGGGATCTCGTATCAGGGTGTTTGATACTATGCCTAGAGATGTTAGAGACCAGTGCGCTGGGTTTAGGGCAAGACCTAGGTTTACTTTCGGTTTAAGGATTGTGCGGTGACTGGCCGGCTATCGTTTTTCCTGTTACGATTTCTTCCTGATTCGTATCGATTTAAAGTCCGCGATAGGTTCTCGGCTTATACGACTTGTTTGATACGAATCAAGCATCTCTCCGGAGACCGGAAGTGCTGGACCAAAATTTCGGATTTCTTTTATAGCGCTATTATCCTTGTGTCGGATGTAAGAGAGTCATCTTCGTGAGATGGCTATGTCTGTTTAGGACGTTGAGAGTTTGTTGTGATCAGCAACAAACTTAATGGTAAAAAATACCGTTTCGAGTCTTCGCGAAGAATATTTTTTGAGAAGATGTTAGTGCGTATGACTGTTTGGTCTTCCATGAAGGTGTTTTTATCGAGGAAGGAAATTTTGTCGAAGAACTAATCTTCAGGCGTCTGCGACGTCTCGCGATGCTGAAGATTTGTTATTCTTTCGTATGACACGTTTCGTGCTTGAAATGTTCGCGGGCTTGAAGATATTTCGCGATGTTGCAAGGGTTTAGTCTTAGCCATGCGTTTGAAAAACATTCTAGTTTGACTACGAATGTTCGCAGCCAAAATTGTTGTTCATGTTTGGATGCTAATAGTTTTATTTGCGATCGAGGAATTATGACTGAGTTGTCGTGTAAATTTGTCCATGGGAACAAGCGTTTTCCTTCATAGTGCTTTGTGAAGTGTTGGCCTTCCAAGATGTATTTCGTGCATTTTTTAGGATGTTTCGTATAGCTCTAGAAGCTTTGTTACGAATTTTTCCTTACATGCCGCGTATTATGGTTAAACCGTTGCGGGCTTAAAGTGAATTGTGGAGCGTATTGAACTTGGTCAATTTTCGAAAAGTTTAGATTTTCCGTTAACCGTTTGGTTGTTAGGACTTAGTTTCGTTACGAAGAATTTATCATATGATTTCCGACTGTGGGCTATACGATAATTTATCATATCATATAACCGATTTTACGAAGGTCGTAAATCAGTGATATGTATAAATATGTCAAAGTAGCATTGTTTCTGCGGGTTCTACGAGAAACGTTCCCGCTGTGATTTTGATCTTAGGTGAAAGTTGCTTGGAGTTACCCATGGAGTATTACCGAAGTTTATTTCAATACGATCTAGTCGCGGAACGTTTTTCATAGGTTTTCGAGAGGATTCTCATGACACATTCGTTTCTTGAACGGATTGGTCAACCAGAAGTGGATCTAGCTAACCATCGGGAGGAAAGTGCTCCTTTTAATGTGCACGATGCTACATATATTCTCGAGTTTTCTTCGTTGCAAATGTTTTTGATGCTTTTCCGTGACTTACTTGGTACAACGGAAACTGAAAGAAATGCTTTGGTGATTGAAGATTTCTCGTAGAAATTTTTAAAACTTTGGCTAATCGTCGAGTTTCAGTTTGATATTGGTACAAGTTTTCTGTACGCATGATTGCGACAAGAAATGATGTATAGTTTTTGAGATTATGTTCATGATCGTCTGGATATGTTGCTAGCGTTTAGACGGATATTAAGATTGTCGTTTGCCTATTCTTGACAATTTGCAGAAGTTTTTTGAAGTTTGGGAGTATACGAGTATAGTATACGTACCTACTCCCCCCTTTTTATTTTTTTTTTTTTACGAAAGAAAACGGTTGAACCGATACTTTGAATGGTTGTGTACGTTTTCTCTTCTGATGTTTGGAATGATCGATAATTCGGGATGATTTATAGACGACGCTTGGACTGTGATTTGGTTGTTTCCACGTTGACGACTTGGGATATGTCGGTTCTGAGAAAATTGCCAGAAACGAATCGGTTTTAAGACGACGTTCATGTCTCTAACTTTTTCTCTCTTTAGGAAGCGAGCTTGATATGCGTGGCGATCGTTTCTCGACTTTCGAAGAGTTTAGATCGGTTTGCAAGATCTGGATGAACAATTATGGAACAATATATCGAGAGAGGAAAAATCGCTTTAAAACTTAGTTCGCTAGACTATCCGCCTAGGTTTTACGTTCCCTAAAGTTCTATGGCAGCCTCAAAGTAATTTCCTACGAAAATTCCAAGTCTGATTTCAAAAATTTCAAGTCGGAAATACCTTACTTCTCTCGAAGATGCAGTTTTGTCCCTTCTCAGTTTTGCGTGCTCATTTCCGTTTCCTATTCTCGTGTATGTTCGCCATTTCCGATATTGGTGTTTATCCTTTGAAACTTGATATTTATCTTCCGAACTTGACTGTTGTCTTCTCCTTTGATAAGACGTTGATTTTTGTAAAAAGGTTCAACGTAATCGTATAGTTAAGGCGGCTATGGTGTTAAGTTAACCGTCGCCGTTTTATACGATTAATCTGAATCCATGCGAGAAAATAGGTCTTTGCGGTTTTTTTTATAAAATCTCAATGGTAACTTCAATCGAGGCGAAATAAGAGACGTTTCGATCGGGATTCGAAAGTGAACGCAAAGATGGAGGTAGGGTGAGCAGAAACAAGCCAAGGAGTTTAAGATGAGTTTTACTTGTTTTTGTCGTAAAATCTCAACGGAAACTCCGATTGAGACGAAACGAAAAGCGTTTCGAGGAGAATTCAAAGGAGAACGCAAAGGAGGACCCCTTTGAGGCCTGACAGGTCGCTACGTAGCGACTGGCGGTCTGACAGGTCGCTACGTAGCGAGTGGAAGCAAGCCAAGAAGAGTCCTACTTGTTTTCGTCGTAAAATCTCAACGGAAACTCCGATTGAGACGAAACGAAAAGCGTTTCGATGAGGATTCAAAGGAGAACGCAAAGGAGGACCCCTTTGAGGCCTGACAAGTCGCTACGTAGTGACTGACGGTGTAATAACCCTCACGAGCAGATATAATTTTGGTCGAGAAAATTCTTTAAGATCAGTTTGAAGATTGATCGATCAGAATTTTAAATAAAAATTGAGCCGGTAAATTAATGCTTCGACGGGACTGTCTTGTGGTCGAAAGACCTTCCCTTGATAGTTTTAGTCGAGTCTTAAATATTTGGCCGAATTCTTTTTATTTAAGCTGGACGAGATTTTCCGAGAGCAAAACGAGGGCCGAAGACAAGGAATATTTGGTTGAAAAATTATTAAAAATTATCGACCAACTTCCTAAATAATTTCAGAGCTAAGTTATGTTCTCCACCAGCCTGCTTGCTCGGTATTAAATCACATGTTATGCACCTGCCTGCTTGCCTAGCTTCTTCAGTAACAGCACATGCAAGTCACAAGCTGCTTGCTGTGCTTGCTCATTAATTTAGTCACATGATTGTCACGAGCTGCTTGCAGCTTTCTTCTTGGGAGGGAAAGGACAGCAACTTGTTGTTGAAAGTGCTGAAGCTGCTCTCCACATGTCCTTTCTCAGCCTTGCTTTGTGCTGAGTGAAACCCTCAGCTGAAGCAACTTCTTATGTTATAAAAATCATCTTCTCTCTTCTGGTCGTCCATGACCTGCAAGAAAACCAGAAAACAAAATTGAGAGATTGAGAGAAAAATCAGAGAAAGAAAGAGAGAAAATCACAAGAAAAATCAAGAGAAATTTTTTGTTGGTTTGATCTTCAACCTCAGGCCACAGCTAGAACATGTGGGAAAGAAGAAGATGAGATATACAGAATAAACCATAGCTTTTTTTCTATTTCTGATATGAACCGAACCTTGATCTCTCTTTTTAATTGGTTCAGCCGTGAGCTAAGCTTGGAGGTTAGCACCATCTTAGATCATCTAACCATGAGTTCTTGTGGTTTGAATTCAGATGGTCGAAGAGGGTGATCAGAACAGCCAGATCATGCCTTGCCCTAATTCTTTTTGGGAGTGATCAGCAAGTGGTGAACGTTTAGTTGAGCTCGAGTCTAGTCATCCTTAGCCAATCTCATGGATTAAAGGTGAGTCTAGATAGATGATTGATGAGTAGTGAATGAATATTTCTTGATTGAACGTACTGATTGTAGATGATTGATAGGCTTTGTCTCTTGATCAATATTGAATTGGTAAGGTGTTTACTTAGTGTAAACACTTATTAAATATTTATGAATGATCATAGAGGTTTATTCCAAACCTTAGTACTTGTTCTCAAGAACTAATACATATGTATAGTGTTAAATATAATTAAGTATGGAAGTATTAATCTTGTGAAGTCTTATTATAAACCTGTCTTCCAAAATATTCCCGTATGAATGATGATTACCGTGAATTGGTCCTGCGATATGGAACAAGGTCACGAAGACACGATGATGGGGTCGCACCCTGGAGGCCGTGTAACTGCATGCAGCGTTAGATGTTCAATTTTTGAATATCTGATGGCGATGATGGTGATGCTAACTTGCTAGACTCATTTAGCCTTTGTGGTTTCTCGGGTCTGGTATATATATATATATAAATATGATTGTATGAATGATATGAGAGGAAGGAATAGGAAGTGAGGTATATGATTAGATTCACAATGATGGAAGAATATTCCTTATATGTAAATATCCAGATATGAAATATATTTCCACTGCATACAAATGAAGTTGATTGCTTGAGATATTATTAATATATGTTGGGGTGCGGGACTAGGCTCACTGAGTAAACTAGTTACTCATGACTCATTTGTGATGCAGGTAACCAATAGGCGGGAGACCTTACTCTAGGACAGGAAGGAACAGCATTAGCCAGCGGTAGTTTTATTATCCTTGCAAAGTCATTTTGATATATCTTATGTATAAGATTTGTTGACCGAAAACCTCGAGGTTAATTTATAACAAATTTTGTAAGATGCTTTTGATTGATATATAAAGAATGTTATTTTTTTAAAGTACTGGTTCCATATGATATTAGTCCTTGTCCGGACGAACTAACTATCGAGTATTGCTTTGTCGGGTTGAAAAGCCTAGAGTTATATCCGATAGGAGCGTTGGTGTTCTTTGGTTTTTGGTCTAAGGCGATCGGAAGTATTCTGAGAACCTCAGATCGACAATCGAAGAACATCGACCGTGTCATTTCCAGTCATCTACGATCGGGGGTGTCACAAAGGTGGTATCAGAGCATGGTTATACGATGCTGGAATGGGACTTGTTTCAAATGTTTTTCGAGTCAAAAAGAGTTGCAAGGATAACTAGGATATGCTGGCTGGTTCCTTTATTTTAGGAAAGATAGTCATGGGTAGTTACCTAACCGTGATCTTTCATAGCAGAAGCACCAAGACAAGATTGAACGGGTGAACCGTGCTTACCGGTGTTACTATCATTATGCTCGAGTTTGCTTCCCTCATGGTGGGGTTCACTACCGTCCTGCTAGAAGTCAGTAACCTCATGCCTTCATGCTGTTCTTCTGAGTTTTAGTGGGGGATGCTAATACTTTAGAGAGATTTATGGGACATAATTGATACATCGAATACATCTCCGTGTGTTATCGATGTCAAGGTGGGTGTTGTTTGTGATCCAATTCAGTACGATTTGAATGCACATGATCACTTAGATTCACTTATTCTTCCGGCTTCTCAAGTTTAACCAGCTAATGCTAAGACGTACAAGCACCAGAGCCATACAAGCATGATTTCTTAAGCATTTGTTTCAAGCTTTGCGTTGGAGGAAGAGATGGTTTGATTGTATTACAAAATGATGGAAGCACCAGAAGCATTCTGTTTGCAATGGAATATCATGAAGCTTATGATGCAAAGAAGAAGAAGTTGGGACCATAAGATACTGAAGAAGGACTAAACCGTTCGAAGTATACTTTGTCTTGAGGCAGATTTGGGATCCAATACTCAGAGCATAATATTCACGTGGCCGTTGTTCAGAGAATTACAAGAAGGATTTGGCAGCAAGCTATTTGGAGATCAAAGCTATGAGTTGTTGGTCGAGAGTCAAGAATTACTTAAGAGAGTTGACTTCGAGTTGGACAGATTTCATGAGTTCAAGATGTAGTATTTTCTACACAAGGTATGTGACCAATTGAAGATTCAGTTTGTGGAGTTGGTACAGTGGGATGTTTCCGCCAAGAGGTTCAGGTCGAGTTAATCATATACCACAATTTCAGCATCGAGATATGTGGTAGAGTGAATTTCATTCATCGATTATGGTTTGGAGAATAAGCCAAAGATAATACGGAAAATCTTTGGGAACTTAGCTAAGAATTTTGGAGTAGATAAAATACCATGGAGTTTCAAACCTTCGAGGAGATGTTAGAGTACGACGTGAATGTTAAAGAAGCTATTATTGCTGAAGAAGTTAACCAAGTCATGCAGACTGTCTATTTTCCAACCGGTGCAGATCAAAGGTCAGTTTCAAGCAGTGAGTTAAGTAAGTCGTTGGTGTACATTTCATCGGATCAAGATCGAGGACCTTGAGCCGTTATGGTTGTGACTCAAAAGGATAGAATGGTCGTGATTATCAAAGTGTGGGAAATCCTGGAACGCTTGCATCATTCGCGCTTTGGTGGTTCTTGTGAAGAGTTAGGATTTTAGGTGACCCTTTCTCATGAAGTTACCCGATCTACGTTACCTATACCTAAGATAACACTTGTTGAACTTGTCCGCTTTTCCTTACCGTTAGTCCACATCCAAGTGTTAGGCTATTTGGGTAGAGCCTACACTTTATAGTTGACTGGACCGTGAAAACCCCTGGAAGGTCCAATCACAGGTTTGCTTCTTATCCCATTGTGTGTTGTGTGCATTTTTAAAATTTTATGAATGATTGAAATTAAAAAAAAAATGTGAATTGTGATCAAGGTGTCGTAAGAGACCTTGCATATGGATGGAATTTTCCGTCCATATTGTGTTTGAGTTGGGAACCACACGTATTTGTAGTTCCCGAGTATTGTCATAGTTGTAAGTAGGATTCACTTTAGTGAATTCAAGTACTCGTTCTTATTCTTGGAAGTACTGGCTACCAGTTAAAATTTATGGTATGCCTTTTCCCATTCCTCAGTACTTCCATTAGAGCGGTATGTTTCTATCTAGAGTGAGATTGGCTATCTAGTTACCGAGCTCAATTAGGATGTTGAGGAAATAATTTTTTTGGAAGAAGACTAGTTGCCAATGGCCTACAATGGTATTCTACCAAGTGTTGGAGCATCGTTCGTATCAGTCTTGGGAGTTGAAGACCTTTTGGGAAAAGGTGAAGATGTGTATTCCATTATCTTGATCATTAGGAAAAGAGAAGATGACAAGGATCAGAATATAGTGAACAATCAGATAGCTTGAGAATTTGAAGTTATGCTTAAGGAATTGGAAGAGTTGTTGCTATCTAGAAGTAAGCTGTTCAATATTCTTGTTCAACTTGGATCCACTGGAATAGCCTAGGGATTTCACCAAGTGGTTCTTGTCGAGTTCTAGTAGTAGTCAGAAGATTATGAAGAGCGTCTCAGATAGATCAGAAGTGTAAAGAATACTGTAAGTGAAATTATTCTTGGAATGGGTGAGTGTGTTTATTCGAGAGTAGCACCCCTGGTCTGAATCATGTTGGCATGATTGATCGTACGTGTTCTTGTTTGATTGTTGCACGGTTAATCAAGTTAACATTGACCGGACTGGAGATGTTACATTCACGTATGGCACATCACCTCACGTTCCAAATTTCATGTTGCTGTTATGGGGGAAAGTCAGATAGAAAAGGTTGAGAAGTAATAGTCTATAGATACAAGATTGTTAGAAAAAGTATGCAGACCGCAGTTGACAAAATTGTGCAGAGTAAAGAATTTGGTTATCTTGAAAGTGGCTGCTCAGAAAAGAAAGGATCGGTTGGGGGAATCAAGGGATCGACCATGAATTGTTTTGATATGGGCAGATTAAGATAAGGTCAGATCTAATATCCAGAACTCCTTTAAGAGACTGTTCAGTAAAGAGTGTACAGCTACGTTTTTAGAATTCGGGGGCGAATTCTTTTGAGGGGGGAAGAATGTAATAACCCTCACGAGCAGATATAATTTTGGTCGAGAAAATTCTTTAAGATCAGTTTGAAGATTGATCGATCAGAATTTTAAATAAAAATTGAGCCGGTAAATTAATGCTTCGACGGGACTGTCTTGTGGTCGAAAGACCTTCCCTTGATAGTTTTAGTCGAGTCTTAAATATTTGGCCGAATTCTTTTTATTTAAGCTGGACGAGATTTTCCGAGAGCAAAACGAGGGCCGAAGACAAGGAATATTTGGTTGAAAAATTATTAAAAATTATCGACCAACTTCCTAAATAATTTCAGAGCTAAGTTATGTTCTCCACCAGCCTGCTTGCTCGGTATTAAATCACATGTTATGCACCTGCCTGCTTGCCTAGCTTCTTCAGTAACAGCACATGCAAGTCACAAGCTGCTTGCTGTGCTTGCTCATTAATTTAGTCACATGATTGTCACGAGCTGCTTGCAGCTTTCTTCTTGGGAGGGAAAGGACAGCAACTTGTTGTTGAAAGTGCTGAAGCTGCTCTCCACATGTCCTTTCTCAGCCTTGCTTTGTGCGGAGTGAAACCCTCAGCTGAAGCAACTTCTTATGTTATAAAAATCATCTTCTCTCTTCTGGTCGTCCATGACCTGCAAGAAAACCAGAAAACAAAATTGAGAGATTGAGAGAAAAATCAGAGAAAGAAAGAGAGAAAATCAGAACAAAAATCAAGAGAAATTTTTTGTTGGTTTGATCTTCAACCTCAGGCCACAGCTAGAACATGTGGGAAAGAAGAAGATGAGATATACAGAATAAACCATAGCTTTTTTTTCTATTTCTGATATGAACCGAACCTTGATCTCTCTTTTTAATTGGTTCAGCCGTGAGCTAAGCTTGGAGGTTAGCACCATCTTAGATCATCTAACCATGAGTTCTTGTGGTTTGAATTCAGATGGTCGAAGAGGGTGATCAGAACAGCCAGATCATGCCTTGCCCTAATTCTTTTTGGGAGTGATCAGCAAGTGGTGAACGTTTAGTTGAGCTCGAGTCTAGTCTTCCTTAGCCAATCTCATGGATTAAAGGTGAGTCTAGATAGATGATTGATGAGTAGTGAATGAATATTTCTTGATTGAACGTACTGATTGTAGATGATTGATAGGCTTTGTCTCTTGATCAATATTGAATTGGTAAGGTGTTTACTTAGTGTAAACACTTATTAAATATTTATGAATGATCATAGAGGTTTATTCCAAACCTTAGTACTTGTTCTCAAGTACTAATACATATGTATAGTGTTAAATATAATTAAGTATGGAAGTATTAATCTTGTGAAGTCTTATTATAAACCTGTCTTCCAAAATATTCCCGTATGAATGATGATTACCGTGAATTGGTCCTGCGATATGGAACAAGGTCACGAAGACACGATGATGGGGTCGCACCCTGGAGGCCGTGTAACTGCATGCAGCGTTAGATGTTCAATTTTTGAATATCTGATGGCGATGATGGTGATGCTGACTTGCTAGACTCATTTAGCCTTTGTGGTTTCTCGGGTCTGGTATATATATATATATATAAATATGATTATATGAATGATATGAGAGGAAGGAATAGGAAGTGAGGTATATGATTAGATTCACAATGATGGAAGAATATTCCTTATATATAAATATCCAGATATGGAATATATTTCCACTGCATACAAATGAAGTTGATTGCTTGAGATTATTATTAATATATGTTGGGGTGCGGGACTAGGCTCACTGAGTAAACTAGTTACTCATGACTCATTTGTGATGCAGGTAACCAATAGGCGGGAGACCTTACTCTAGGACGGGAAGGAACAGCATTAGCCAGCGGTAGTTTTATTATCCCTGCAAAGTCATTTTGATATATCTTATGTATAAGATTTGTTGACCGAAAACCTCGAGGTTAATTTATAACAAATTTTGTAAGATGCTTTTGATTGATATATAAAAAATGTTATTTTTTTAAAGTACTGGTTCCATATGATATTAGTCCTTGTCCGGACGAACTAACTATCGAGTATTGCTTTGTCAGGTTGAAAAGC
Source organism: Brassica napus (assembly GCF_020379485.1). Lineage (NCBI taxonomy): Eukaryota > Viridiplantae > Streptophyta > Magnoliopsida > Brassicales > Brassicaceae > Brassica > Brassica napus. The sequence goes on from NW_026014623.1 coordinate 1,279,151, forward strand.
CTAGAGTTATATCCGATAGGAGCGTTGGTGTTCTTTGGTTTTTGGTCTAAGACGATCGGAAGTATTCTGAGAACCTCAGATCGACAATCGAAGAACATCGACCGTGTCATTTCCGGTCATCTACGATCGGGGGTGTCACAGACGGTCTGATAGGTCGCTACGTAGCGAGTGGAAGCAAGCCAAGAAGAGTCCTACTTGTTTTCGTCGTAAAATCTCAACGAAAACTCCGATTGAGACGAAACGAAAAGCGTTTCGATGAGGATTCAAAGGAGAACGCAAAGGAGGACCTCTTTGAAGCCTGACAGGTCGCTACGTAGCGACTGACGGTCTGACAGGTCGCTACGTAGCGAGTGGAAGCAAGCCAAGAAGAGTCCTACTTGTTTTCGTCGTAAAATCTCAACGGAAACTCCGATTGAGACGAAACGAAAAGCGTTTCGATGAGGATTCAAAGGAGAACGCAAAGGAGGACCTCTTTGAGGCCTGACAGTTCGCTACGTAGCGACTGACGGTCTGACAGGTCGCTACGTAGCGAGTGGAAGCAAGCCAAGAAGAGTCCTACTTGTTTTCGTCGTAAAATCTCAACGGAAACTCCGATTGAGACGAAACGAAAAGCGTTACGATGAGGATTCAAAGGAGAACGCAAAGGGGGACCCCTTTGAGGCCTGACAGGTCGCTACGTAGCGACTGACGGTCTGACAGATCGCTACGCAGCGAGTGGAAGCAAGCCAAGAAGAGTCCTACTTGTTTTCGTCGTAAAATCTCAACGGAAACTCCGATTCAGACGAAACGAAAAGCGTTTCGATGAGGATTCAAAGTAGAACCCAAAGGAGGACCTTTCTGAGGCTTTACAGGTCGCTACGTAGCGAGTGGAGAGTTGGCTTGAGCTCGGTCGCTACGTAGCGACCGAGCGGTGTGCATGCTCGGTCGCTACTTAGCGAGTGGAGAGTTGGCTTGAGCTCGGTCGCTACGTAGCGACCGAGCGGTGTGCATGCTCGGTCGCTACGTAGCGACCGATCGGTGTGCGTGCTCGGTCGCTACGTAGCGACCGAGCGGTGTGCGTGCTCGGTCGCTACGTAGCGACCGAGCGGTGTGCATGCTCGGTCGCTACGTAGCGACCGAGCGGTGTGCGTGCTCGGTCGCTACGTTGCGACCGAGCAGTGTGCGTGCTCGGTCGCTACATAGCGACCGAGCGGTGCGTGTGCTCGGTCGCTACGTAGCAACCGAGCGGTGTGCGTGCTCGGTCGCTACGTAGCGACCGAGCAGTGTGCGTGCTCGGTCGCTACGTAGCGACCGAGCGGTGCGTGTGCTCGGTCGCTACGTAGCGACCGAGCAGTGTGTGCTCGGTCGCTACGTAGCGACCGAGCAGTGTGCGTGCTCGGTCGCTATGTAGTGACCGAGCAGTGCGTGCTCGGTCGCTACGTAGCAACCGAGCGGTGTGCGTGCTCGGTCGCTACGTAGCGACCGAGCTGTGTAATTGATTTGTTGTGTTTCCTTTTTCCGCGATTAACCTAGGGGTTTTTCAGCGGTTTTTGGGAGAACAAGTTTTACCCTTCCGAAATGTTTTCGGAAAACATGTTTTGGTAAAACCCTTACGCATCAAGATTTCTTTTGTTCGGTAATGAGCCAAACTTACGGGGTTTTGATAAGATTTATCGTTTCCCTTCGTGTTTACAGGGAGAAATCGCGAGCTTGTTTTAGTGCTCTTCTTGTGGCGGAAGGTCGCGACTAAGTTTTCGATTTTGTTGAAAACTATGGCGTTTGCGTAAGCGTTGGCCATAGGAGCAGTCAGTGCTGCGAGTTTCTCTTTCATGTATCCAGACATCGTTTCGATCAAGCGTTTTGTGGCCATGAGTAAGAGTAATCCGTTACCCCCCCCTCCTTCTAGCGCCAAACTGTGGGAAGCGAAATTCGCACTGTCGATTTCCGTTTAAATAAGGAAACTAGGAAAACCCTAATTTTCCAGAGGTCCCGGATCTCTGCAGAAGCCAACGACAAGTGACAAAATATATGCGGAAATTATGAAAAGATAACAAACGAGTTTAGGGAAAACAGTTGATCTTATTTCGAGTCCGCGTAAGAGCGTTGCGATCATTACAAGAGATCATGAAAGCTTTGGCCGCAAAGGCTGTCAGCGAGTTACTTAGTTCTAGCGACCTAATAGCTCAAACCTAGTTTAGTCGCAGCTCGATAACGAAAGACGAAATAGATAAAGAAACGGTTTTTGATTGATTTCGGACTGAACCTTGTTAAAGGCTGCCTACGTACCCCTTTCGAGGATCAAGCCGAATGTAGTTCAATTGATAGAGCTGGACAAGAGATCGAACTGCCTGGGCGAGTTCGTCTAGTAATTGTGTGCCAGTCATAGAAACCGAACTTGTCGAGAATAAAGCCTAAAGTTTCTAAGTGCAGAGAATTCCGAATCTAAAAGCTCTCCCAATTCTCCTCGCCTAGGACTCCTTATATACTAGCTCCAAGGTCGGTTTACGCTTTTACTTTTCTGCCCTTAAGCCGTCATAGCGTAAAAATGGAGATATTCCATTTTTCCCGATTTTCACAATTATCTTCAAAACTTCCGTATTTATCCGCGGAAACTTGACATTTATCCTTCCTTGTGGACCAAGCGTAAACCGGGCTTTGGTTTACGGGCCTTTGGTTAAGAAATCGCAGGATGGGCCTCGAGTCGTGTTTTAGGTCCCTTTGGGCTGTCTTCCGACTCGAAGAGTTTACTACGATTTCTTTCGACAAAGAAAGAACTTTCCGCGGTTTCTAATCTGCGAAGTTTGATCGATGATTTAGAATAGCGGAAAACATAGACTGAGCTCGCTACGGTCTTCGGGAGATAGCATTTGAAGGTTTGACGAGAATGCATGGACTGTTGTCATACCGATGGTCGGAAGAGCTCGGTCCCTACGCAGCGACCGAACTTTGGCTCGAGCCCGATCGCTACGTAGCGACCGAGCGAGACGGACGCTGGGTCGCTACGTAGCGACCGATCTTGGCTCGGGCTCGGTCGCTATGTAGCGACCGAGCTGTTTTCATGCTTGGTCGCCGCGTATCGATCGAGCTTGGCTTGTCCGTGGTCTGATTTCCATACTCGAGCTTGTCCGCGGCCGATTTGGATACATGTCCGTTGCCTTCGGACAATCGGTATTTAGTGGTTCGATTGAGATTTGGACGAGATTTTTACTGCAAGGCTCTTCGTAAAGATATCTTTACGAAGATTATTTTTCTGTAAAAACGTTTATGCTGATTTTTACGGACTTTCAGATATTGATTCCGTCGTGACCGATTTTGACCCCAACAGTCTACTCTAGACTTTCTTCTTGTTCGGATCTAGGTCCATGACTAGATCAATTCATTCCCTAGGAACATACTGCGTACTCAAGTCTTAGTAGATTCAAACCATCTCTAAGCCACACGATGCACCAGCCAAGTCCTAGCGAACATGTTCCAATATTTAGGCTGCTCACTCTACCATGAGTCCTAACAGATTGTTTTGTTCCATTAAGTCCTTCCTGGACAATAAGGTTTATGACTCCAGCCATCCAATTACTGGATCATTCTTTAACCAGCCACAGCCTCTCCCAGCTTGGCCATATTGCGACCTTAGTCCATACTAGACTAAACCGCCTTATCTTGACTCTGTCCATTACTGGACTTTGTCATAAATCGATCCTGGTCCTTTCATGGACTCAATCATATTCCGGTCCTGGTCCACTCAGGGACTCAACCGTTTTCAACCTGACCATAGGCCCATCTCCGAATAGGTCGTCATGTGATCCTTATCCCTTACTGGACTTAATCATTCTTATTCCAACCTTAGGTCAACCTCCGACTTGGTTGTGCTGCGATCCGCATCGCTCATTGGACTTGATCGACTTCAGCTTGGCCATCTCGGCAGGAGCAATACGATAGGGACTTTTGGATATTGGGGCCGTCCCTGGTTCCAGTTCTATTATGAATGGGTCCGACCTATCAGGGGGAATGCCCTGTAGTGACCTAAACACATCATGGAACTCTCGGACCAGCGGTATTCCCTCCGGGTCACCACCCCTACGACCTCCTTAGTGGCGTTTGTGGCCAAATAAGCTTCACAACCCTTCCTCAACATCCTTTCAACATGGATTGCTGACACCACCAAGCATCCAGAGATCGGACGTATACCTTGGAACCTGACCGGAGATCCACACCTACTCTCAAACTGCACGCGCCCCCGGTGACAGTCAAGAGTGGCCCGGTTCTTTCAAAGCCAGTCCATACCTAATATCACCTCGTGATTCTTTAGGTGGACTACCACAAGTTCCACAGGCATGACCCTGTCTTGGATCACCACTGGGATGTCCTGAATCACTCCTAGTGAACACATAACATGCCCATCGGCCGCGTTCACTACCCCAGGACAATCCCCCGTTCCCAACTGGAACAACCCCTTTCCGAGCATCCATGGGCTCACAAAACTATGTGTAGCTCCAGTATCGAAAAGTATGTGTGTTTCCACACCACAGATCATTAAGTACTTAGATGAGTAGGATCTCGATTTGATCACACATTTGGAAAGTGTCCCATACCATTCTCCAAAGCATCACACTTCTGTGAACGTCCCATACCATTCACAAAAGTGTTTATAGTATACCTCAATCCTCCTCATACTAAGATACTTAACATCGTGTTTCCAATTCCTCTTGGAATTGATCCATTCTATTCACTCAATCTTAAGGAATCCTACCTTGACTTACACTGAGTCCAAGCTGATCCATCTGATCACACGCCCACTCATGTACTAGTCATGTAGTGTCTCCCTTAGACTAATATGAACACGACATATGCTCACTTGTTTTGAACGGCCGCCAGGGGATAACACGAACCTCCAAAAGAGTGCTGCACGTTTCTTTCAACCTAAGCCACTCACTGGTCCATGTACTTCCCTTCTCCAGGTCGTCCATACAAAGATCTTGCATTGCGTCCATCGTCCAATCCGTTTACTACTTCCAAATAACTAGATAACTAACCTTTCTGTTTTCAGGGTCTTACCCTTGGAGAGTGCATCTTGGCTAAACCGGCACATCTTGGAACTTTCCCGTTAACAACCATGACACCCAATCTTACCTCAACTCTCTCTTGGCTCACCATAGCTAAGGTTCCGAGTCATCTCAGTTTTCAGAAATAATTTCGGTTTGGAACTCAACATCTTTGAGCACTGTCCTTAACAGGATCAAGCATGCTCTGATACCAACTTGTAAAACCCAATCCCGGCCGACTAGGCCGCGGTCGATGCCTCATGTCGCTCGGTCCATACTACGACCAAACCTCTAAATTATTTTTGCCCTTTATCTATAATATCGCCCATAGGCGAGGGCTAACCTAGATCTTAGCTTACGACTATCTTAGTCATTCCATAGTTTAGATCATTTCAACTTATGCACAGTGGAATAATATCTACTTAACCATTGGACTAAATCCAATCTAGTACTCGTCCGGTCGAATCAACAACCAGCTTGCTCAAAGATCGATCCTAGACCCGAATCAAGTCATACAAATCTGAGGTTCCATTCCCCTAGTCAATTCTATCTAGAACTAAGTAAGAGTTACTAGATCATACCTTAGCCACATCCACGGAGCTTGTTAGCTCATCGGCCCAGCTACTCTAGCTGAATGAACTCGTAAACCAGCTGATCAAGCTGTCACACTCGAACTGAGCTGAGTCCGATCTATGGCCAGCTGCCATATACTGCGTCCAGCTTCTTTACACATAAAACAACTCCCCTAGGTACTTAGTCATTCAGCCAACCATCCCCACTGACTTAAGTAACCCTTGAGAAGTCTTCAAACAGCTAAGGACATGCATTTGGCCGTTCCCGGTTCATGCTTCATTCAACATCCTTTCGCTTATCAGCTTATGATACCAAGTCCATCTTATGGACTAACAATGCTCATCAGATCCTAAGTTAATCAACCAACCACCCCACATGACCCAGAACTGATGAGTATTCACACATACTTAACCGGCCATGGAACCATGTCCCAACGAAACTGATCACTACTGCTCTTACAACCGGTGCGTCCTTTGATCAATCTGATCAGACACCTTGACCCATCATCTATGGATCAGGTCGTCCATCCTTACCCATGATCAGATCACACACGGCCTTCCTTGAATAATAACACTCAAGCTCAGTACTTATGGTCCATGCCACCAAGTACTAGCTAGACTCTTCTTTATGGCTCTTAACCAATGCTTTGCACATAGCTTACCAACCCAAGGTTGATAACTAACATTCCTTATGATTAATAATCATAAGTGACAAACATTTCACAATACACAAGCATATGATCCGATAACCTAACACAAAGATCTATCATTGCATGGCTGGTTCCATAACTAATCGATCAATTTCTCATTAAACCCAAATCTGGCCGATTTCAAATGTGATCCGAAAACTAAATAAAATTCATGTAAATTCATGATAATTCCCAACTAAGAGAATTCCATAATCAGAATTTGCAGAACCGACCTCGATCCTAGAGATCTCGCCCAAGATCAGCCAAGCCGGCCCAAAGTGGACATCATCAAATCAATTCCTAAAAACTGATTAAAATTCATGAAACCTCATGAAAATTCACAACTAAGAGATTCCCATAATCAGATTCCAAAGAACCGATCCAGAACATATAGATCTCGATCAAGAACAGCCCGGCTAAGGCCATGGACATCATTCCTGAACCGGCCAAGGCCAAGGCTCAGTGCCATCAAGTCTGATCCAACAGACTACACCATGTAAACCTAGTTTATATCACAATATATAGTCTTCAAGGGGCGTGCCATACTTGGCCTTGATCACACCACAAGAGACAGAAATATAAACTGGAAAGTATTTACAAAATCGGTTACCTTATACATGATCTTATTAGATCATGTGCCTCCTCTTATTTTTTTCGGCCATGCTCCTCTAGTGCACGCCTCTATCAATCCTTATCATATACTTTCAGTATTGATAAGATCCATTCAAGGGTCGGACCCATCATCCCTTCCATGGAACTCCCATGAAACCACTTTGTTCACTGCATCGACCTTTAAGGCTATCTTGGCCTCTAAGAGTGGAGTCCGGCTTCCTCCCTTCTCCCCTAACCATTTCCGTGTGTCCCCAGGCTGTAGAAGAAGCCTATGACGTGATCATCCATGATCATACACCATCACAGGGTCGTGCATCACTTCCCCCTTTAATGGCCATGGAACTATCTTTCTACATACATCTGCCTTCAAGGCCGTCTAAACCATTGGAAGTGGGATCTGGCCTCCTATCTTTTCTCCAGGCTATTTGCGTGTGATGTATGAATGTAGAGTAAGCCCAAGGCGTGGCAAACAATAATCAAAACACACCAGAGGGTCGTTTTCAACTCCCCTCTTGATTGCCCTCCAAAACTGCTTCTTTGATGCCTTTGAATGCCTCTTGGTATTGGATTGTTGAATCCGACCATCTCTCTGTTTTTCTCTGGTTTTCTTTGTGTTTCAGGATGTAGGAGGAAGCCCTGTCGTTCCTGCAAAGGCACGGACTTGCCTGCCTTTTATAGAAGAAGGGGCAGTTACCTTTCCAAAGGTTGCAACCTTTCGGTATCATTTCTGGCCATTGATTTAATCAATGGTCCAGATCACACCCTTTCGCCTCTGGCAGTTACCAGACGTCCTGGAACTGTCAAACCACTCTTGGACATGTCCAAAACAATCCCACACGGATTTCCCATGCACCTGTCTCAATCCCAAGAGCCCACCAGCCCATCGGCACACTCATGAGTCGCCAACATGGCCCGGCCACTATCCGGACCCGGCCCAACTGCCCAAGACTTGAACACTCAATCCAGCTGAGTTGAACTGATCCCCAGCTGACCCAGCTGAGTGAGCTAGTCCATCCAGCTCAGGGAGCTGACAAACTTTACTTGAGCTCCAACCGAGCTTCGTCCAGGTCGTTGAGCTTCTTGCTTGCATCGCCTAGCTGCTAGACACTTCGTCCAGCTTGCTTTCTTCATCTTATTCAATCCTTCTAAGTCCCTTGGTCTATTTCCAGACCTAGACTTCGTTTTCCCATGATCCATTCTGATCATTTACTATATCATAGCTTCACCTTGATGACTGAGCTTCACCCGGACCTCGTCTAGCTACCGAAACACTCGACCACTCCTTTGAGCTTGCCTCCGCCTTGTCTTGGCTAAGTCTCAGCTGTATGTTTCATTAAACATTCTAATGGACCATCATACGCTTTTCGTTAGGTCATGTGACCTGACTGGTCTGTCTCCTCGCACCAAGGTATGTCCGGACGATCCTATCCAGGATCGGGGACATGACACCCACGGACGTCATGTGTGTGCTGACGGACACACACGGACACACACGGGCAGCCACAGACGTCATGTGTGTGCTTACGGACAGCCACAGACAGCCACGGATATCCTATGTGTGCTGGCGGACACCCACGGACGTCCTATGTGTACTGAACAGACAGCCCACGTAGGCAAAAATCCCCCAAACAGTCCACGGGAAGGGCCAGCATGCTGAGTCAAAGAACCAGCGTGCTGATATGTGTACTGATGAACAGCCACGGACGTCCTGTGTGTGCTGACGGACACACACGGACACACACGGATACACACGAACAGCCACGGACGTCCTGTGTGTGCTGACAGACAGCGACGGACAGCCACAGACAGCCAGGAACATCCTGTGTGTGCTGGCAGACACCCACAGACGTCCCGTGTGTACTGAACAGACAGCCCACGTGGGCCAAAATCACCCAAACAATCCACGGGAAGGGCCAGCGTGCTGAGTCCAAGGCCCAACGTGCTGATATGTGTACTGATGGACAGCCAAGGACGTCCTGTGTGTGTGCTGACGGACACACACGGACAGCCACAAACGTCCTGTGTGTGCTGACGGACACACACGGACGTCCTGTGTGTGCTGACGGACACACACGGACGTCCTGTGTGTGCTGACGGACACCCACGGACGTCCTGTGTGTGCTGACGGACACACACGGACACACAAAGACACACACGGACACCCACTGACGTCCTGTGTGTGCTGACGGACAGCCACTGACGTCCTGTGTGTGCTGACGGACAGCCACGGATGTCCTATGTGTGCTGGCGGACACCCACGGACGTCCTGTGTGGACTGTACAGACAGCCCAGGTGGGCAAAAATCACCCGAACAGTCCACGGGAAGGGCCAGCGTTCTGAGTCAAAGAACCATCGTGCTGATATGTGTACTGATGGACAGCCACGGACGTCCTGTGTGTGCTGAAGAACACACACGGACACACACGGATACACACGGACATCCACAGACGTCTTGTGTGTGCTGACAGACAGCGACAGACAGCCACGGACGTCCTGTGTGTGCTGGCAGACACCCACAGACGTCCTGTGTGTACTGAACAAACAGCCCACGTGGGCCAAAATCACCCAAACAGTCCACGGGAAGGGCCAGCGTGCTGAGTCCAAGGCCCAACTTGCTGATATGTGTACTGATGGACAGCCACGGACGTCCTGTGTGTGTGCTGATGGACACACACGGATGTCCTGTGTGTGTGCTGATGGACACACACGGACAGCCACAGACGTCCTGTGTGTGCTGACGAACACACATGGACGTCCTGTGTGTGCTGACGGACACCCACACACAGCCACGGATGTCCTTTGTGTGCTGGAGGACACCCACGGACGTCCTGTGTGTACTGAACAGACAGTCCACGTGGGCCAAAATCACCCAAACAGTCCATGGGAAGGGCCAGCGTGCTGAGTCCAAGGACCAACGTGCTGATATGTGTACTGATGGACAGCCACGGACATCGTGTTTGTGCTGACGGACAAAGACGGATACACACGGACGTCCTATGTGTGCTGGTGGACAGCTACAGACGTCCTGTGTGTACTGAACAGACAGCCCACGTGGGCCAAAATCACCCGAAGAGTCCACGGGAAGGGTCAGCGTGCTGAGTCCAAGGACAGTGTGTTGATATGTGTACTGATGGACAGCCACAGACGTCCTATGTGTGCTGACGAACACACACGGACACACACGGACAGCGACAGACGTCCTGTGTGTGCTGACAGACAGCCACGAACAGCCAGGGATGTCCTGTGTGTGCTGGCGGACACCCACTGACGTCCTGTGTGTACTGAACAGACAGCCCAGATGGGCCAAAATCACCTAAGCAGTCCACGGGAAGGGACAGCATGTTGAGTCCAAGGACCAGCGTGCTGATATGTGTACTGATGGACAGCCACAGACGTCCTATGTGTGCTGACGGACACACACAGACACACACGGATACACACGGACAGCCACGGAAGTCCTGTGTGTGCTGACAGACAGTCACGGACAGCCACGGACGTCCTGTGTGTGCTGCCAGACACCCACGAACGTCCTGTGTGTACTGAACAGACAGCCCACGTGGGCTAAAATCACCCAAACAGTCCACGGGAAGGGCCAGCGTGCTGAGTCCAAGGCCCAACGTGCTGATATGTGTACTGATGGACAGCCGCTGTAACATCCCGGATCCTGAATAGGATCATTGGGACGGCCATGGTTCGAGGAAACGTACTAGTCAGTCTTAAGACATCAAGGCAAGCGTTCCATGGCCGGATAAGAAGGTTAAGGACGTAAGAAACTTAGACTTAACCTTACACAAGTCAAGAGTCAGCTAGACCGAGCAGGACGGTAGCTGGATGAATGGAACGGGTAGCTCAACCAGCTCAACGGAGTTAGGTTAAGCTCACTCCAGCTTGGACACTACAAGGTCAGCTCCACTAACTGGACTACTAGCTCACACAGCTGAGGCAGCTGGGGGTCAGCTCATCTCAGCTGGACGGAATGTTCGGGTTTCGGTACGATGGTCCGGGTCCGGGCCGGTGGCAGGCCATGGGGGTCTGGCCATGAGGTCATCGACCATTGGGGCTTGGGACAAGGCCGTGGGCCTCTGTCCGACCCAAACCCATGTGGTATTGGCGAAGGGACACATGCGGCCGAAAGGTGTAACCCTTGGCCGATTGTGCCCCTCCACTGGCCAGTCATGCCAGTTCATGGGGCAAGACTTACCCCCTCGTTTTATATAAATATGGGGTCCTCTATGTCGATTTCATTCATCCAATCCAGAGTAGAATACTCAGAGAAATCATAGAGAGAGAGAAAGAAAGAGAGAGAGAGTTTCCGGCCAAAGCAAGGCCGATTGTTTGGTGGTTAGGTTTCCAGCGATCTGATCGTTTGTGAAGCAACCTCCGATCAAGTATGGGAGACCGAGAGCAGGAGAAGAGCGTGGAGAACCCTGACCTGGTTCAGAAGGTACGTGGTGGGCTTTGGCCGCACCAGTCCGAACGGATGGTCCTTGTGACCGCACCGCGGCTTTGGACGGTTCATTAGACCTGGCCGCTTCTCCTCTTCTTGTTTCTATCCGGTCCTTTCTCTTCTTTCTGATTATGCAGGAAGGGTTATTGTTGGTTCAGTCCAAGGGACACGTTCCTAGACTGGCCGGACATAACCAAACCGCTAACCTAGACGCTGGTCGGTTAGACAGTCGGTTCAAATCACACCATAGACTGGGCGGTTGGACTTAACGGTTGGGCATGTCCCAAGAGGCACGAGTGGCCAAAGGTCATGAGTTACCAACTATTGTGAGTTGCCAAAGGGTGTAAGTAACCAAGGGTTACGAACGCCAAGTGGTATGAGCACCAAGTGGTACGAGGACCAAGAGGTACCAAAGGCCGAAGGGGTGCGTGTACCAAGCGGTGCCTGTTGAGTCAGGTCGTGTCCGTTCCTTAGGGATCAGGCCATGTCTTGTTCATTGAGACAAGTACACAGTCCGTCCAGGCCAGGGTAAGAGTCGCAAGGTCCGAGCGGCCATTGGCCTGACCGGATTGGGCGTGAGGCTTACTCAGCCGTTGGATCCAGGCCCAAGGCCGGATTAGGTAAGGAAGTCCGTTGGGCCATTGAGCCGGACTTCATCTAGGCCGGTCGCACCAAGATTCTATCCGGATGGACGGATTGGTCTTCGGGACGATCCGGATTGTTCGTGTGTACTGTTTATCTATTCTAGGCTCTCTATCTGATTCTAAGTCAAGGGGTGGTTGGTTGAATGACTTAGGATTCGGTAGGCAGGTTCATACCTTTTTATAAGTATATTGTCTGAGGTTTATCAATGTTCTAGGAACCAAGCGAAGCATTGTAGGATCAACCAGTCCTATTCTCGGTTATGATTAATGCTTACCTGGTTGTGGTTTCAGGAACTAAGGATGGTCCTGGTCAAGCCAAGGAGCCGTGAAGGCTTGGTCAGTGAGAGGCTGTGTGACGTGTGGTTAGATGATGCTAAGGACGAACTAGTGATTGTCTATGAAACTGTTAAGAAGTTTTGTATTGGATCTCATGTTTCTAACTAATACAAAGTTTACACATTGTTATTCCGCTGTTATATCTGTTCAATTGATTTAGAACCTCAGATTAAAACATGACTTAGTACATGAAAGACTTAAAAATGAATCAAACAAGCAAAGAAATTGATTAAGTAGCAAACGGGTTCAGTCTTGTCGAGAGGCCGGATTCGGGAGTTACAAGTTGGTATCAGAGCATGCTTGATTCTAGGATAGTTGGGTTATGTAGTCCACACACACGCAGCCAGCTGATTCAGTCTCACGGTGAGGTTTAATAGTTAGGTCTAGGGATTAATTGTCTCGGTTATGTTATGTATATGTTGTACTAACAATGTCGGAATCCTTAGGCTGGGAAAAGCAAATCGGGAAAGACCCGAAGGAGTAAGAAAACAGCTGGTCCGTCAAGTCAAGCGGCTGCGGACAGAATTAATCTGTCCGGGTTACCAACCGAGCCGGCTGCAACTAACACCGGTGATGTGTTACCGACTGACCAGGCCAATCTCACGGGAACGCAACAAGAAGGTCAGCAACACCAGGAGAGCGACGAGGAAGTGGAATCCTCGAACGCTAACCGTGATGGTGACCAGCGTGAGCAAAGGGCCGAGGGAACGGCCAACGTGCCCGCAGTACTGTCCCGTGAGGACTTGTTAGAGGCCATGAAAGTAATGGGTAATCAGGTGGCGGTTATGACTCAGCTGTTCACTCCACTAGTGAATTCATCAGTTGGTCAAGCTACGGCTACACCTATTGCTAAGGGTCCAACTGTGGACGCGGTTGAGGTGATCGAGATCGATTCACCGGAATGGTCTCTAAAGAAGGTTGACTATCTGAGTTTGCTTGAACATCTATCATGATTGGGTACGAAGCAATTCTCAGGCAGCACCGACCCGGTTGTGGCAGATGAGTGGAGGAGTAGGCTAGTCCGAAACTTCCAATCAACTCGCTGTCCAGAGGATTACAGACGAGACATTGCGGTTCACTTCCTTGAAGGGGACACGCATAATTGGTGGCTTGCAGTGGACAAGCGCACCAATGGAAGTCTCACAAGTTTTGCGGACCTTGAAATTCAATTCAACCGCAAATACTTTCCTGCTGAGGCTTGGGATCATCTGGAAGCTAAGTTCCTAGATTTGGTCCAAGGCCGCAGGAGCGTACGGGAGTACGAAGAAGAGTTCAACCGACTCAGACGGTTTGTTGGAAGAGAGCTGGAGGACGAAGCAGTCCAGGTCCGTAGGTTCATCCGAGGCCTAAGGCCGGAACTGAAGACCCACTGCTCGATCTGCACTTTCAACACCATCGGAGAACTGGTGGAACGAGTGGCTTTGTTGGAGTCTAACTTGGCTGAGGAAGCTAAGCTTAAGGCTAAGCCACAGTCTGGCCCATTGGGCAAGGCTAATGATAAAAAGAGAAAATGGGACCAGGTGGACGGAGGTAAGACCTCTTGTGGCCGACCTGCGTGTTCCAAATGTGGACGGAACCATCCCGGTGAGTGCTGGAAGGCCAAGGGAGCTTGTGTTCGTTGTGGCAGCATGGACCATGGGGTTCAGAACTGTCCTCGACCGAACCAGAACCAGTCTGGGAGAAGCGGCTAGATGACCTGTTTCCATTGTGGCCAGCAAGGACATTTCCAATCGGCGTGTCCCAAGCTGCAAGGAAGTCAGGGGAAGGGCCGTGGAGATTCAGGAAAGGTGTCCCAAGGCAAACCAACCACAACACCGAGAGTGTATGAACTGTCACGAGAAGACGGAGCTTCCGGATCCTTTGATTCGATCTCTGGTAATTTCTAAATTTATCTTTTTACATTCAAGTAGTAATGCTTGGTCTGTAACCTAGAATGTGGTCTAGGGGATTCTGATGGGGGTCTTTGATAGGAACCCTCATGGTCGGTGGGGTAAAAAGCCACGTGCTTTTCGACACAGGGGCTACACATAGTTTTGTGAGTCCGAAACTGGTCGGAGAGGGTCTGTTATGTTTGGATGCTGGTGATAATTTTGGGATAGTGAGGGCGGCCGGTGGTCAAGCCATGAACTCACTAGGTCTCATGTCAAATATCCCAGTACAGATCGAGGGAAAGGTCTTCCTTGTGAATCTGGTCTGTGTCCACCTAAAGAATCAAAAAGTGATCTTAGGTATGGATTGGTTGGGAAAGTACCAAGCCACTCTCGATTGCCATAAGGGTCGTGTGCAATTGGAGAATGGACTTCACCCGGTAGAGTACCAAGGTCTGTGTCAGGCTCAAGAGAAAGTAGTGGTTTCAACAGTTCCAGCAATTCGGATGCTGGAACAGGGTTGTCAGTCATTCTTGGCTACAATTACAACTGTAGAGCCTAACAGTTCTGGTTTTCTGTTAGACCCACGCGAGGATTCGTTGGTGTCCGAGTTCCAGGATGTGTTTCAGTCGCTACAGGGTGTCCCCCCTGATAGGTCCAATCCTTTCCTGATTGAACTGGAACCAGGGACAGCTCCGCTGTCCAAGAGTCTGTATCGAATGGCTCCGGCCGAGATGGCCGAGCTGAAGAAGCAATTGGAAGAATTGCTTGACAAGGGGTTCATACGGCCAAGTAGCTCCCCTTGGGGTGCACCAGTCCTCTTTGTGAAAAAAAGGATGGTAGCATGCGTCTGTGCATCGACTATCGAGGGTTGAACAGGGTAACTGTGAAGAACAAGTATCCGTTGCCCAGGATAGACGAGCTGTTGGATCAGCTGAAAGGAGCTAAGTGGTTTTCAAAAATCAATTTGGCCTCGGGATATCATCAGATACCTATAGAGCCAAATGTGAAGATGTAAGATGTCCGCCCTGAAGTAGTCGCTGACGTAGTTGCTGAAGCAGACGTCGTAGTGAGTGGTGAAGACCATGTGGAGTCAAGGTGCTGAGCTGGAGTCGTGTAGACTTGGAGAGCAAGGGAGTATCTTGGAGATATGGAAAGAGGAATAAACTTGAGGAGCAAGTTTATGACTTAAAGAAAGAGGAATAAGTGCATTCCAAGAAAAGGAAAGTTGCACTTATTGTTATGGAAGATGTCCATACATGTTGCCTTGGAGACTAGGGTTTCAGGAACGTGGAGAATAACTATAAGATAGCTATGGGGTCGTCTGTATAGAGACAGACACACGGAGGCTGATCTTATATAGAGAGAGAACCTCTTGGAGGTGTTCTTGGGTCGTGCTGAAGCGGTGGCTGAAGTACTTGACGGAGAAGAGACATAAGTGGGTAGCTTAGGAATCTTTCAGTAGCGTGTGTTAGGGTGTTAACACTGACGTGTAAAAGCTGAATAAGCAAGTCTTGTAAAGATTGTTTAAAGGAGATTCTAATAAAAGCTTTGGTGTGCTAATGTGATTTGTCTCTTTGATTTACCTTCTGCATTATCTATTGTTGTGTCATCTTGCACTAACAAGTGGTATCAGAGCGGGGCACCTAAGTTATCGGTGTAATCCTGAAGGTGAAGATCGACACGATTATGTCTATGCAGAAGGCGATCGTGTTGAATGCGGACCAGTATGGTCATTGGAAGGCTCGCATGAAGCAGATGATTCGAGGAATCAATGAAGATGCGTGGACAGCTGTGGAGATTGGTTGGGAGGAGCCTACCATAGTCACAGGAGGTGAGAAGAAGCCTAAGCCAAAAGAGGATTGGTCAGAGGCAGAACACAATGCATCAAAATTTAATGCAAAGGCGTTGTCGGTGATTTTTGGAGCTGTTGAAGCAGAGCAGTTTCAGCTGATTCAGGGGAGTACTTTGGCTAAAGAGGCGTGGGAGATCCTGCTGAATTCATTTGAAGGAGATGAGAGTGTCAAGAGGACACGTCTAGATCATCTTGGGTCGCAGTTTGAGAATCTCAGGTGGTCTGATAATGATTCT
Organism: Brassica napus; assembly: GCF_020379485.1. Classification (NCBI taxonomy): domain Eukaryota; kingdom Viridiplantae; phylum Streptophyta; class Magnoliopsida; order Brassicales; family Brassicaceae; genus Brassica; species Brassica napus. The sequence continues at coordinate 1,295,428 of NW_026014623.1, forward strand.
GTGGCGAGTTTTAGTGCCAAACTCAGTGGTATGGCGCATGAAGCATTTGTACTTGGGAAGAAGTACAAGGAGAAGAAGCTGGTAAAGAAGTTACTACGCTGTCTTCCAACGAAGTTTGGAGCTCACAAGGCGGTATTACAGATGACTACAAACACGGATGAGCTCAAGTTTGACAAGCTTGTGGGTATGCTGAAGGCACAAGAGATGGAGACAGACAGTAGTTCAGTCTCTACGTCAGGTGGTGCATCAAGGAGTATAGCTCTTGCTGCTGATAAAGGTGGAGATAGATCTCCAAATGTTGAAGATGCCATGGGGATGTTGGCTAGGAATCTGAGTAAGATGATGAATTCCTCTGGTGAGAGGAATCAGTATGGTCGTCAGGGAGGTGATCGTGGCAATTGCAGAAGAAGAGAACGTCTTAAATGTTATGAGTGTGAAGGTGTTGGTCATATAAAGGCTGACTGTCCTATAGCACAACGAAGAGAACTTAAGTGTTCTGAGTGCAGATGTGTTGGACACACACGGCGTGAATGTCCAAACTCAAAGAAGGAGAAAGGAGTTCCATTGCAGTCGTCTGATGATTCAGAATCTGAAGAAGATGGAAAGGTGATGAAGAATATGGTTGCATTTGGTGCACGCAGGGAGAAATCCATTGAATCCTCGGATTCAGAAGTCAGTACAGACTTTGAGGATTATCAAGTAATGCACAACAAGTGGTTGAATCTCAAGAATCAGAATCTGAGGTTGCAACACGATTTGGTGCAGAGCCGTGAACAGTATGAAGATCTTGCTGAAGAACTTGCTGCTGTAAATGAGAATTATGAGTCTCTGGAGAAGGAGGTTAGCAAACTGAGAGAGGTTGCTACTGATGAACGTGAGAGAGCAATGAGGCTGGAACGTGATTTGGCTGAGAATCGCAAACAGATCAGGATGCTCAACAGTGGATCCAAAGAGTTGGATAAGATACTCTCGATGGGTCAACCAGCCAAGGCGAAGTGGGGCCTGGGAAATCGAGGAGTTGAGAGTACTAAGGAAGTACAACATAAGGGGTTGCCACGTTTCGTGCATGGGAGCACATCAGAAAACGGAGCCAAAGGAGCTTGTCAGGAATTACGTCGGGACGTACGACAGGTAGTAAGGCAGGAAGTTCTACAGCGCGTAGCTGTGAGTAACAAGCCAAAAGTAGTACATCAGTGCAATAACATGAAGGTCAGACAGGAGGTTCTGAAGCATGGTTATGCAGCTGGTACAAGGAAGGAGACTGATCGGTGCATCAGCAACTGTGTCAGGCCAAGCAAGAAGCAGCATCGAATGTGCTCTTGGTTCTGTGGGAAGGTTGTACACAAGAAGGTGGAGTGTTTTGCTCGTGAGAAGAGCAGAAACATGGTCAAGAAGGTGAACAAGACGTTCACTAAGCCTAGGAGGGTTGAAAAGGTATCTTTAGCCAAGAGTAGCTTACTTGATGAGATCAAGGATGAGACATCAGAAGATGGATGCAGCTCTGTTAGGAGTGATCTTCAGGAAGGTCAAGAAGCATCAAGCATGGAGTCAGGACACGGAGTTGTCTGTGCACAAAGGGGAAGGAGATCGAAGTGCGTCAGGAAGTAGTGCGAGATGATCTTCAGGGGTGTGAAATCACTCCAAGACAATAGCAATGAGTGCAGAGGGCACTCGGTGCAGATGGGGAAGGGCTCATGGTCAAGGAGACGACACATGAAGGAAGCCTGGTCCTCAACAGAAGTGGGTCGAGAGGTAGCTCGACAGGTGCGTCAGATCGTGATTCAGTACTTGTTATTCCGCTGCAGCAGGGGCTGTGTCATGATTATACATGAAGAAACAGACGGTGGGTCTGTAAGGCTTGACATCTAAGCATCTGTTCTAGCTTAGTATGCAATCAAGCAGGGGGAGAATGGTGATGTTCTGGTCCTTAGTATGCATATCTCATGGGGGAGAAAAGCATGGTCTGGTGCACATCTCGTGGGGGAGAAAAGCACATTTGGTATGGAAGTTTCCAGGTGAGGAACGTGGGTTCTGAACCAGAAGATTGTTGTGCTTGATCGGCACACAAAGCTAAAAGGGGGAGATTGAAGATGTAAGATGTCCGGCCTGAAGTAGTCGCTGACGTAGTTGCTGAAGCAGACGTCGTAGTGAATGGTGAAGACCATGTGGAGTCAAGGTGCTGAGCTGGAGTCGTGTAGACTTGGAGAGCAAGGGAGTATCTTGGAGATATGGAAAGAGGAATAAACATGAGGAGCAAGTTTATGACTTAAAGAAAGAGGAATAAGTGCATTCCAAGAAAAGGAAAGTTGCACTTATTGTTATGGAAGATGTCCATACATGTTGCCTTGGAGACTAGGGTTTCAAGAACGTGGAGAATAACTATAAGATAGCTATGGGGTCGTCTGTATAGAGACAGAGACACGGAGGCTGATCTTATAGAGAGAGAAGCTCTTGGAGGTGTTCTTGGGTCATGCTAAAGCAGTGGCTGAAGTACTTGACGGTGAAGAGACATAAGTGGGTAGCTTAGGAATCTTTCAGTAGCGTGTGTTAGGGTGTTAACATTGACGTGTAAAAGCTGAATAAGCAAGTCTTGTAAAGATTGTTTAAAGGAGATTCTAATAAAAGCTTTGGTGTGCTTGTGTGATTTGTCTCTTTGATTTACCTTCTGCATTACCTATTGTTGTGTCATCTTGCACTAACAAAATGACATTAGGAAAACAACATTTAGGACCAGGTACGGCCATTACGAATTTGTAGTGATGCCGTTCGGTCTGACCAATGCACCTGCTGCATTCATTAAAATGATGAACAGCGTGTTTCGGGACTTCTTGGATGAATCAGTGATCATCTTCATTGATGATATCCTGATTTACTCCAAGGATGAGGAATCTCATTGGAAACATTTGAGAGCCGTGCTGGAACGATTACGAGAGCACAAACTCTTTGCTACACTCAGCAAGTGCAGTTTTTGGCAAAAGAGTATTGGGTTCCTTGGTCATATTGTCTCTGACCAGGGCGTCTCAGTGGATCCAGAGAAGATCAAGGCAATCAAGGATTGGCCTCGACCACGTAGTGCCACAGAAGTTAGAAGCTTCCTAGGGCTGGCAGGTTACTATAGAAAGTTTGTGAAGGGATTCACAAGCTTAGCTCAGCCGATGACCCGGTTGACTGGGAAGGACGTTAAGTTCACATGGTCTGACGAGTGTACGAGATGTTTCTCTGCAGTTAAGGATATGTTAACTAGTGCACCCGTCCTGGTTCTCCCGGAGGCAGACCAACCTTATGTGGTCTACACGGATGCGTCCATCACTGGACTCGGTTGCATGTTGACCCAACATGGGAAGGTCATTGCTTACGCGTCAAGGCAGCTGAAAAAACATGAGGGAAAGTACCCCACCCATGACCTTGAAATGGCTGCGGTAGTGTTCGCCTTAAAGATTTGGCGATCATATTTATATGGGGCCAAAGTCCAGATACTTACGGACCATAAAAGTCTGAAGTATATATTCACCCAGCCTGAGTTGAACTTAAGGCAGAGGAGGTGGATGGAATTCGTGGCCGACTACGACCTAGACAACACTTACTATCCAGGCAAGGCCAACCTTATGGCTGACGCCATGAGCCGGAAACGAGAAGATGTTGCGGCTGGTAGCGGAACGGACGAGCCGGATGAGGAGGGATGTTTCGTCCGTTTAAATGCTTTGAACGGGACGGACGGACCACGGGGTTTAGAGGTGGTGAATAGAGCCGACCTGCTTACCCGGATCCGAGCGACCCGAACCTGACTGAGTATCAAATCGCCAAGGACGGTACGATCTTAGTTCATGGTCGGATCAGCGTACCCAATGATAGGAGTTTAAAGGACAAGATCCTTAGAGAAGCTCACAAATCTAGATTCTCGATCCATCCTGGAGTGACCAAGATGTATCATAATCTCAGACAGTACTATCATTGGATACGGATGAAGGTCGATGTGGCCGAATGGGTGGCCAAATGTCCTACTTGTCAACTCGTCAGGGCCGAACAACAAGTTCCGAGTGGACTGCTTCAGAGCCTACCTATTCCGGAATGGAAGTGGGATCACATCACGATGGACTTCGTGACAGGATTTCCCACGACCAGGAATAGGAATGATGCTGTCTGGGTAATAGTGGATCGACTAACCAAGTCTGCCCACTTCCTGGCCATCAAAAAGACTGATGGAGTCGACCGGATTGTGAGTAAGTACATTGACGAGATTGTGAGGCTACACGGAGTACGCTCAAGTATAGTTTCGGATAGAGATTCGAGGTTCACATCTCACTTCTGGCAAGCTTTTCAAAAAGCTTTAGGAAAAAGAGTGAACATGAGTACGGCTTATCATCCCCAAACGGATGGGTAGTCGGAAAGAACTATACGGACGCTGGAGGACATGCTTCGAGCATGTGTTCTGGATTGGGGTGATTCCTGGGAACGGCATTTGCCATTAGTGGAGTTCGCCTACAATAACAGCTTCCACTCAAGTATAGGCATGTCGCCATACGAAGCTGTGTATGAGCGACCATGCACGACACCGTTATGCTGGACCCAAGTGGGGGAACGTAGCATGATAGGCCCCAAGATCGTGGAGGAAACCACGGAGAAGATCAAGTCCGTGCGGGACAAGATGAGGGCCGCACAGGATAGACAAAAGCACTACGCTGACAAACGAAGGAAAGAACTGGAGTTTGCAGTGGGTGATATGGTCTATCTCAAAATGATTACCTTTAAAGGTAGAGTGCGAATTTCAGGTAGAAGGAAATTGGATCCAAGATACCTAGGGCCGTTCAGTGTCATAGAACGAGTGGGTAGTGTGGCATACAAGTTGGACTTACCATCTGAGATGGAAGCCTTTCATAATGTATTCCATATCTCCCAACTCCGGAAGTGCTTGACGGATCAGGACATCTTAATACCAGAAATACCATCTGATCTAGGTACGAACCTAACTTTGGAAACAAGGCCGGTTCGGATCGTAGACAGGATGGAAAAACCAATGAGAAAGAAAACAATCCAGATGGTCAAGGTCATTTGGGATTGTAATGGTCGAGAGGAGACCACTTGGGAGACGGAGGCCAGGATGTAGGCCGAGTTTCCAAATTGGTTTGACCAGTTTGTGTTGGATGAAACACATGACTCGGATTCGAGGACGAATCCATTGCTAGTGGGGGAGACTTGAAACATCCCGGATCCTGAATAGGATCATTGGGACGGTCATGGTTCGAGGAAACGTACTAGTCAGTCTTAAGACATCAAGGCAAGCGTTCCATGGCCGGATAAGAAGGTTAAGGACGTAAGAAACTTAGACTTAACCTTACACAAGTCGAGAGTCAGCTAGACCGAGCAGGACGGTAGCTGGACGAATGGAACAGGTAGCTCAACCAGCTCAACGGAGTTAGGTTAAGCTCACTCCAGCTCGGACACTACAAGGTCAGCTCCACTAGCTGGACTACTAGCTCACTCAGCTGAGGCAGCTGGGGGTCAGCTTATCTCAGCTGGATGGACTGTTTGGGTTTCGGTCCGATGGTCCGGGTCCGGGCCGGTGGCAGGCCATGGGGGTCTGGCCATGAGGTCATGGACCGTTGGGGCTTGGGACAAGGCCGTGGGCTAAGTCCAGAAGAGTTGGGTAAGGCTTTGGGCCTCTGTCCGACCCAAACCCATGCGGTATTGGCGAAGGGACGCATGCGGCCGAGAGGGTGTAACCCTTGGCCGATTGTGCTCATCCGCTGGCCAGTCATGCCTGTTCGTGGGGCAAGACTTACCCCCTCGTTTTCTATAAATATGGGGTCCTCTCTGTCGATTTCATTCATCCAATCCAGAGTAGAATACTCAGAGAAATCGTAGATAGAGAGAAAGAAAGAGAGAGAGAGTGTCTGGCCAAAGCAAGGCCGATTGTGCGGTAATTAGGTTTCCGGCGATCTGATTGTTTGTGAAGCAACCTCCGATCAAGTATGGGAGACCGAGAGCAGGAGAAGAGCGTGGAGAACCCTGACCTGGTTCAGAAGGTACGTGGTGGGCTTTGGCCGCACCAGTCCGAATGGACGGTCCTTGTGACCGCACCGCGGCTCTGGACGATTCATTAGACCCGGCCGCTTCTCCTCTTCTTGTTTCTATCCGGTCCTTTCTCTTCTTTCTGATTATGCACGAAGGGTTGTGTTGGTTCAGTGCAAGGGACACGTTACTAGACTGGCCGGACATAACCAAACCGCTAACCTAGATGCTGGTCGATTAGACGGTCGGTTCGAATCGCACCATAGACAGGGCGGTTGGACTAAACGGTTGGGCATATCCCTAGAGGCACGAGTGGCCAAAGGTCACGAGTTACCAACGGTTGTGAGTTGCCAAAGGGTGTAAGTAACCAAGGGTTACGAACGCCAAGTGGTACGAGCACCAAGTTGTACGAGGACCAAGAGGTACTAACGGCAGAAGGGGTGCGTGTACCAAGCGATGCCTGTTGAGGCAGGTCATGTCCGTTCCTTAGGGATCAGACCATGTTTTGTCCGTTGAGACAAGTACACGGTCCGTCCAGGCCAGGGTAAGAGTCGCAAGGTCCGAGCGGCCATTGGCCTGACCGGATTGGGCGTGAGGCTTACTCGGCCGTTGGATCCAGGCCCAAGGCTGGATCAGGTAAGGAAGTCCGTTGGGCCATTGAGCCGGACTTCATCTAGGCCGGTCGCACCTAGATTCTATCCGGATGGACGGATTGGTCATCGGCACGATCCGGATTGTTCGTGTGTTATGTTTATCTATTCTAGGCTGTCTATCTGATTCTAATTCAAGGGGTGGTTGGTTGAATGACTTAGGATTCGGTAGGCAGGTTCATATCTTTTTATAAGTATATTGTCTGAGGTTTATCAATGTTCTAGGAACCAAGCCAAGCATTGTAGGATCGACCAGTCCTATTCTCGGTTATGATTAATGCTTACCTGGTTGTGGTTTCAGGAACTAAGGATGGTTCTGGTCAAGCCAAGGAGCCGTGAAGGCTCGGTCAGTGAGAGGCTGTGTAACGTGTGGTTAGATGATGCTAGGGACGAACTAGTGATTGTCTATGAAAATGTTAAGAAGTTGTGTATTGGATCTCATGTTTCTAAGTAATACAAAGTTTACACATTGTTATTCCGCTGTTCTATCTGTTCAATTGATTTAGAACCTCAGATTCGAACATGACTTAGTAAATGAAAGAAATTGATTATGTAGCAAACGGGTTCAGTCTTGTCGAGAGGCCGGATTCGGGCGTTACAGCCACGGACGTCCTGTGTGTGCTGACGGACACACACGGACAGCCACAGAACGGACACACACGGACGTCCTGTGTGTGCTGACGGACACCCACGGACGTCATGTGTGTGCTGACGGACACACACGGACAGCCACAGACGTCCTGTGTGTGCTGACAAACAGCCACAGACAGCCACAGATGTCCTATGTGTGCTGGCGGACACCCACGGACGTCCTATGTGTACCGAACAGACAGCCCACGTAGGCAAAAATCACCCGAACAGTCCACGGGAAGTGATAGACCGCGGTCCACGGATCAGTACATGGAGCCGAACCAGCATGAAGTTCAGGACGTTCTGAAGTTTTCAACAGAGGTTCATGATTTTCACCATACTGGCCAGACTGACCGGACTGTCCCAAATGCATCCGGATGTGAGCTTTGGCTGGAACCATGGCCAGATGATCGATTTCACGGTACTGGACTTTGTCTTCATCGTCCTGTTTTCCATTTGATGAAGAACAGTCGAGACGGAATAGCATTCAGACGCACGGATCATGAGTTAGGTCATTGCTATACATTTCTAGACAGTACCACATGTACCGCCCGGATGTTCAGTTTGAGGCTTCAACAATACCCATGTCCAGACGATCGAATTCACCGAACTGGAGCTCGTATTTCCCGTACTGATTGGCATTTTAAGAGCAACGGTCGAGACAGATTTGGATTCGGACGAGTGGAACTCAAGATAGGCCGTGACACTTCAAAACTGGCTACTTTGGACTGTCCTGCTTGTGTACTGGCCCAGTCCGCAGGACATGCTTCAGGAAGCAATGAACCTGGACGGAATTTGAAGGGTTTTTAACTAGTAAAAGTGTGATTTCGTGCTTTGACCAGATCTGGTCAATTTTATCATTTTCTATGTTTAGATTTACCACATTTTTCTTTAAGTCTTTTGACTAGAACTTCTATATAATGTAACCATCAGATCTGAATAAGATAATTTTCGTTTTGCTTTCATTCTTTTGAGTTTTTACTCTCTTTGTTCTTTGTTAGAACATTTCTTAGTATTTTGGTGAGGTTATCTCCAAGTTTCGATCCTTCTTTTGTTGGACCGGTGCGTCACATCCGGCGACGATCGAAGTCTGGTAGTATCATTGGGTCATCCGCAACCCTTTGTGTCACCGTTCATACCATCAGTTCTCTTTCCTTACGGATCTAGTTCATATCTTTCCAATCCGGTTTAGTGTTCGTTCCTTAGGGTTCTTCAAGTGGTATCAGAGCCACTCTTCCGGTATTGTCTATTTCATTCATCTTTCTCATCTTCCATTTTCTTATAAAAACTTCTTCTTCTACCTTTCTTAAATCCGGGCCCCTCATTACCATCCACCATATCAAAAAAAAAAAAGATCTAATAAAAAAAAAAGAAAGAAAGATCCACATAAAAAAAAAAATAGAAATCAAAAGTTTCATTTGGGGATTGGTGGTGGAAGAGAAAGCCTGCTGGCTGAGGAGAAATCCAGCCTTTGAGGTGGTTAAAACGGATTTAAAAAAATCAAAAATCTCTTATCTATCTATCTTGAGAAAATTCCCTTGTTAGCTTGGTTTTGCCCATTGGGATTCTTTGATTTGTTCTCTCAGAACATTGAGTAGAAACTTGTGTGTGATCACCTAAATCTGAGAGAAACACTTGTGTGGGTGAGGATCAAACACTTGAGAGTGTGAGGTTTTTATCTACTAACTTTTGTGTTGAGATTTTTCAGGTTTATGATGTTTGGTCTCCAAAGGAAAAGTAACAAGGAGAAGCACCCACGACTTTCTGTCTCTCAAACCTCCTTTAAATATGCTTTGAATACTTTTGATGAGTTTGTTGATGTGCAGAAAAAACCAATTTGGTGGAGCAAAGAGCATGTCAATACCTCCAAAGATGTGGCTGATCCAAAAAGGCAACACTTTCAGTTTGATGTCCAACAATTTTGTGATAACTTTGTGAAGGGTGTGGACAAAGCCCTCAAGGACGTCAGCAAGAGCCAAAAGAAGAGCACATCCACACGTGCCCAAGTAGCTGAGCCATCCTTTTCCATCAGTAAGAAAACCCAAGGTGAATCTGAAAACTGTTTTGAAGAATTTAAAGATTTTTCAGATTCTTCACCTATATTTGATGAAACTGATGAAGAACCAATTGAAAGTTTGATGTCTTGTGAAGAAAGTTGTGACCTTCCTTATCTTGAATCTGAGTTTATAAATGATAATGAACAGGCTAATGTAGAACTAACTATTTTGCAACCGGAGCATCCGAGTAGCCTTGTTTTGTCTCAACAGGTTTTTGAGGAAGAGCCACTGGATATTCCACATCAGTGCCCATGTCTTGACATTTGGACATCTTTGGATGAAGTCCCAGAACCTATCTTTGATGAGGAGGACGAACCTGATCCAGTCTTTGATGAAGAAGCAACAAGCATCATATCCACCTTTATGGAGAGCCATCTTTGCTTTGATTCTGGCACAACTACTGCTCCTTCATCTCCAGCCCCTTTGCTTCATGATCTTCAAGAGCACTGTGAGGAACCTTCTTCTCTTAATTCTCTGCCTGACATGGTTGTGAAAGTCAGTACTGATGATGTAATTCGTTTTGGTCTTGACAAGATGAAAGATTTTTGTGTTTCAAAATCTGTTTTTGATAACATGATTAATTCTTTAAAAATCTTTGAACCTGATAAATGTCTTGATCAATCACGTTTTCAAAATGTCAATGGCATTACTTCTGGAATTATTTTGAGCTCTGATCAGTTCTTGGAACATAACAAAGGTTTTCATCTTCTTGGAAGGCCATTTGATCTTGATTTGCAACAAACTGATTTTTGTGCTGAAAAATCTCTTGATTCGTTAGTTTGCAAAGGAAAGAGCTTTGATCTGAGTTCTTCTAGACATGTACTGATCACTGATGAATTGTTTGCATCCTCTTATGCCTTGGACGAAATTTTGATTCAGAAGTTGTTGGAACAGAAATCACTTGAAACTGAAAATGATTTTCGTAATCTTGAATTTTGTGGTTCTGTTTTGCAGCCTGATCTCTTGAGTTTTGAAACTGATAATACTTGGCATTTTCTGAGATCATTTCGTGATAATGGTGTTGTCTTGAGTTCTGATGATATTTTGGTTTACAACACATTCTTTGAGAAATGCCTTGAACTTTTGATAAATGATTCTCAAACTGAACTTAAGCTTGTGTGTTCAGATGTTGGGAAGGATATGCCCATTTTGAAAATGAATACTGTTGTTGCATATCTTGATAAAATTATTGTCTGTAATATTTACTTTGATGAGCACCTTGAAAGGCTGAAAAATGTGCAATTTGTTCTTGGAAAAGATATCTTGATTTGTGATTTGAACAAATATTTATCTTGCACATTTGATCCTGGTCTTTTAGTGTTTGTTTTGAGTATCCAGGAAAGACAGGTTCAGCCTCTGAATGAAATCGTTGGCCGTGCCCAACAACCTCAGATTTGGAGAAGCTTTGTTGTTCAAACCGGCTACCTTGGTGCCAGCGACAAAGGTTCAGTCAAAGAAGTATATCTCAACAGTCCGAAGGTATTTTATCTTGAATCCAATTTTACAAGAAAGCCAACTCATCAAGGATTCACTGAGGCTTGGAAACGCATGAAAAGCTTCACGGATGAAGAAGTTATGAATTTTCCAAACCGGTGGTTCTTCAGTCCATCTATCCGCGAGTACCAGATTTCTAAAGGAGATTCATGCCCCAGAAAGAATCGACCTGAGCCAAAACCGATCCTCCATGAACCAAAGGTGTTTCCTCGGTCATTCTCCTGTCTAAACCAAAAGCACTTTGCTTTGAATAAACAGGATAAGCATGATCAGTTTCTAAGGAGAGCAAGCACCAATGGACCCCAAAGTACTTGGAATTCCTTGATAAAAATGACTTCAAAACTCCAAGGAAGTTTCTGTCCATTCTATTCATTTACTGAATTTCCCTTGAATTTTAATTCCTTTGTATCTGATTTATCTCTTTTTGATATAGGTACATTGGATTTGAGGACAAATCCTTTTGAAGAAAGAGGGAATGATAGACCGCGGTCCACGGATCAGTACATGGAGCCGAACCAGAATGAAGTTCAGGACGTTCTGAAGTTTTCAACCGAGGTTCATGATTTTCACCATACTGGCCAGACTGACCGGACTGTCCCAAATGCATCCGGATGTGAGCTTTGGCTGGAACCATGGCCAGATGATCGATTTCACTGTACTGGACTTTGTCTTCATCGTCCTGTTTTCCATTTGATGAAGAACAGTCGAGACGGAATCGCATTCGGACGCACGGATCCTGAGTTAGGTCATTGCTATACATTTCTGGACAGTACCACATGTACCGCCCGGATGTCCAGTTTGAGGCTTCATCAATACCCATGTCCAGACGATCGAATTCACCAAACTGGAGCTCGTATTTCCCGTACTGATTGGCATTTTAAGAGCAACGGTCGAGACAGATTTGGATTCGGACGAGTGGAACTCAAGATAGGCCGTGACACTTCAAAACTGGCTACTTTGGACTGTCCTGCTTGTGTACTGGCCCAGTCCGCAGGACATGCTTCAGGAAGCAATGAACCTGGACGGAATTTGAAGGTTTTTTAACTAATCAAAGTGTGATTTCGTGCCTTGACCAGATCTGGTCAATTTTATCATTTTCTATGTTTAGATTTACCACATTTTTCTTTAAGTCTTTTGACTAGAACTTCTATATAATGTAACCATCAGATCTGAATAAGATAATTTTCATTTTGCTTTCATTCTTTTGAGTTTTTACTCTCTTTGTTCTTTGTTAGAACATTTCTTAGTTTTTTGCTGAGGTTATCTCCAAGTTTCGATCCTTCTTTTGTTGGACCGGTGCGTCACATCCGGCAACGATCGAAGTCTGGTAGTATCATTGGGTCATCCGCAACCCTTTGTGTCACCGTTCATACCATCAGTTCTCTTTCCTTACGGATCGAGTTCATATCTTTCAAATCCGGTTGAGTGTTCGTTCCTTAGGGTTCTTCAGGAAGGGCCAGCGTGCTGAGTCAAAGAACCAGCGTGCTGATATGTGTACTGATGGACAGCCACGGACGTCCTGTGTGTGCTGACAAACACACACGGATACACACGGACAGCCATGGACGTCCTGTGTGTGCTGACGGACACACATGGATACACACGGACAGCCATGGACGTCCTGTGTGTGCTGACAGACAGCGACGGACAGCCACGGACGTCCTGTGTGTGCTGGCAGCCACCCACATACGTCCTGTGTGTACTGAACAGACAGCCCACGTGGGCCAAATTCACCTAAACAGTCCATGGGAAGGGCCAGCGTGCTGAGTCCAAGGCCCAACGTGCTGATTTGTGTACTGATGGACAGCCACGGACGTCCTGTGTGTGTGCTGACGGACACACACGGACAGCCACAGACGTCCTGTGTGTGCTGACGGACACACACGGACGTCTTGTGTGTGCTGACGGACACCCACGGATGTCCTGTGTGTGCTGACGGACACACACGGACACACAAAGACACACACAGACAGCCACGGACGTCCTGTGTGTGCTGATGGACAGGCATAGACAGCCACGGATGTCCTATGTGTGCTGGCGGACACCCACGGACGTCCTGTGTGTACTGAACAGACAGTCCACGTGGGCCAAAAACCCAAACAGTCCATTGGAAGGGCAAGCGTGCTGAGTCCAAGGACCAACGTGCTGATATGTGTACTGATGGACAGCCACGGACAAAGACGGACACACACTGACAGCCACGGACGTCCTGTGTGTACTGAACAGACAGCCCACATGGGCCAAAATCACCCGAAGAGTCCACGGGAAGGGTCAGCGTGCTCAGTCCAAAGACAGCGTGTTGATATCTGTATTGATGGACAGCCACGAACGTCCTGTGTGTGCTGATGGACACACACGGACAGCCACGGACGTCCTATGTGTGCTGACGGACAGCCACGGATGTCCTGTGTGTACTGGCGGACACCCACTGACGTCCTATGTTTACTGAACAGACAGCCCACATGGGCCAAAATCACCAAAACAGTCCACGGGAAGGGACAGCGTGTTGAGTCCAAGGACCAGCGTGCTGATATGAGTACTGATGGACAACCACGGACGTTCTGTGTGTGCTGACGGACACACACAGACACACATGGACAGCCACGGACGTCCTGTGTGTGCTGACGGACACACACGGACGTCCTGTGTATACTGAACAGACAGCCCACGTGGGCCAAAATCACCCACGGACAGCCAAAATCACTCGATAAGCCAAAATTCAAAATTTAATATTTTTGAAGAAAGTTTTCTGAAAGGAAACATCAAAAATATGTCAACAAAGAGTTTAGGATGTCAAGTGTTGATCAAAAGTTGCAGTAGACATCCATTTAGACCACGAAACCCCGAGCTTTGTAGTATGCAAAAGACATGGTTAGAAGCAAAAAAAATCATGAAAATTTGCCAAAAAATAGCTTTAACCATTCTTATGAAGCATGCAAAAAATCAGGTTCAAATTCGAAGTATTTTTTTTTATATTAAAAATACTCCCAGAACACAACCAATGTCTACTGGCACTCTTCTGAGCCTACCCTCAGTACCCGAAGGGGTATGTAGGGTTGGACTGCTCGGTCCAAAACTATCGATGGCTGGGTTGAGGTCGATCGTCGGATTGTCTCCGGTGAATTTTCCCGTAACTTTTCTGGCTAATTTTCCGGTGGACCGTTTTGCCCCTAACTTCAAATGTTTTCGCTTGTGTGGTCTTGGCCTGGTTTCATCCGTCTTCCAATTGCTCTTTTGATTACATCTCAAGAGTGGTTTGAAAGATTGATGTTAGCAGGGCAAATGAACATTCGGCGTATGAGTGGTGATTGGATAGCTAGTGTTTGTAGGCTCTGTGTTCGCCCACCCAACTACAGACCAACTATCCTCCTCAGTTTCTCACTAGCATAGTTTTATGCTTGTTTAACTGATCCGGGGCCTGTGTTGCGCACCTATCTGGAAGGAATTGTTAAGCTTTGCTTAAAATGTTGTTTGCGGCATCTCCTTCACTGGGGAAGTCGTTAACACATAAGCCGGCACTTGTGATCCTTGCGTCTTTGCATAATTTATGCATTGTTCGCAAAGGTGAATAAGCTGTTTGCTGAGATCTCGGTTGCGGAAATATTATGGCGGTGACTCGACGAATTTCTGTCCTGCTAAGCACGTTTGTCTCCAGACAAAAGATGACGGTCAATTCTGTGTCTGTTCCCACTTTCCATGTGTTTGCGGGAATATGATGTAGTCTTGCCCTGATTTATGAATGCTACCTGGTTTATCCTGCCAGTAGTCATATCCTTTTCTCAAAGATTAAGCCATGCATGTGTAAGTATGAACGAATTCAGACTGTGAAACTGCGAATGGCTCATTAAATCAATTATAGCTTGTTTCATGGTAACTACTACACGGATAACCGTAGTAATTCTAGAGCTAATATGTGCCACAAACCCCCGACTTCTGGAAGGGATGCATTTATTAGATAAAAGGTCGACGGGGGCTCTGCCTGTTGCTCTGATGATTCATGATAACTCGACGGATCGCATGGCCTTAGTGCTGGCGATGCATCATTCAAATATCTGCCCTATCAACTTTCGATGGTAGGATATTGGCCTACCATGGTGGTAACGGGTGACGGAGAATTAGGGTTTGATTCCAGAAAGGCAGCCTGAGAAACGGCTACAACATCCAGGGAAGGCAGGAGGCACGCAAATTACCCAATCCTGACACGGGGAGGTAGTGACAATAAATAACAATACCGGGCTCTTTGAGTCTGGTAAATGGAATGAGTACAATCTAAATCCCATAACGAGGATCCATTGGAGGGCAAGTCTGGTGCCAGCAGCCGCGGTAATTCCAGCTCCAATAGCGTATATTTAAGTTGTTGTAGTTAAAAAACTCGTAGTTGAACCTTTGGATGGGTCACCCGGTCCGCCTTCGGTGAGCACCGGTCGGCTTGTCTCTTCTGTCGGCGATATGCTCATGGCCTTAACTGGCCGGGTCGTGCCTCTCGGCGCTGTTACTTTGAAGAAATTAGAGTGCTCAAAGCAAGCCTACGCTCTGTATACATTAGCATGGGATAACATCATAGGATTTCGATCCTATTGTGTTGGCCTTCGGGATCGGAGTAATGATTAACATGGACAGTTGGGGGCATTCGTATTTCATAGTCAGAGGTGAAATTCTTGGATTTATGAAAGATGAACAACTGCGAAAGCATTTGCCAAGGATGTTTTCATTAATCAAGAACGAAAGTTGGGGGCTTGAAGACGATCAAATACCGTCCTACTCTCAACCATAAACGATGCCGACCAGGGAACAGTGGATGTTGCTTTTAGGATTCCGCTGGCACCTTATGAGAAATCAAAGTTTTTGGGTTCCGGGGGGAGTATGGTCGCAAGGCTGAAACTTAAAAGAATTGACGGAAGGGCACCGCCAGAAGTGGAGCCTGCGGCTTAATTTGACTCAACACGGGGAACCTTACCAGGTCCAGACATAGTAAGAATTGACAGACTGAGAGCTCTTTCTTGATTCTATGGGTGGTGGTGCATGGCCGTTCTTAGTTGGTGGAGCGATTTGTCTGGTTAATTTCGTTAACGAACGAGACCTCAGCCTGATAACTAGCTACGTGGAGGCATCCCTTCACGGCTGGCTTCTTAGAGGGACTATGGCCGTTTAGGCCAAGGAAGTTTGACGCAATAACAGGTATGTGATGCCCTTAGATGTTCTGGGCCGCATGCGCGCTACACTGATGTATTCAACGAGTTCACACCTTGGCCGACAGGCCCGTGTTATCTTTGAAATTTCATCGTGATGGGGATAAATCATTGCAATTGCTGGTCTTCAACGAGGAATTCCTAGTAAGCGCGAGTCATCAGCTCATGTTGACTACGTCTCTGCCCTTTGTCCACACCGCCCGTCACTCCTACCGATTGAATGATCCGGTGAAGTGTTCGGATCGCGGCGACGTGGGTGGTTCCCCGTCTGCGACGTCGCGAGAAGTCCACTAAACCTTATCATTTAGAGGAAGGAGAAGTCGTAACAAGGTTTCCGTAGGTGAACCTGCGGAAGGATCATTGTCATACCCTGAAAACATAACGACCTGAGAACTATGAAACATCACTCTCGGTAGGCCGGTTTCTTACTGGGCCTGCCGATTATGGGGTTATGCGTTCATCCATGCCCAAGACTTCAGTTTTGGTTGGATCATACGCATAGCTTCCGGATATCACCAAACCCCAGGACAAAAAGTGTCAAGGAAAATGCAACTAAACAACTAACCCGGAGACGGTGTTTGTTCGGAAGCAGTGCTGCAATGTAAAGTCTAAAACAACTCTCGGCAACGGATATCTCAGCTCTCGCATCGATGAAGAACGTAGCAAAATGCGATACTTGGTGTGAATTGCAGAATCCCGTGAACAATCGAGTCTTTGAATGCAAGTTGCGCCCCAAGCCTTCTGGCCGAGGGCACGTCTGCCTGGGTGTCACAAATCGTCGTCCCCCCATCCTCTCGAGGATATGGGACGGAAGCTGATCTCCCGTGTGTTACTGCACGCGGTTGGCCAAAATCCGAGCTAAGGACGCCAGGAGCGTCTTGACATGCGGTGGTGAATTCAATTCTTGTCATATAGTCAGATGCGGTGGTGAATTCAATTCAATTCTTGTCATATAGTCAAAGCTGTTTCCAGGGTGAGCAGGCTGTTAAACAGAAAAGATAACTCTTTTTGGAATTCCCATCGACGTCTTTGGACTTCCTTATGTTACCGTCAACCGCCACGTCCCGGTTCCATAATTTTAACCGGATCCCCTTTCAAAGTTGAAGCATAAGCCCTATCAGACGGGTTTCCCCCGACTCTTAGGATCGACTAACCCATGTGCAAGTGCCGTTCACATGGAACCTTTCCCTTCTTCGGCCTTCAAAGTTCTAATTTGAATATTTACTACTACCACCAAGATCTGCACCGACGGCCGCTCCGCCCGGGCTTACGCCCTAGGTTTTGCAGCGACCACCGTGCCCTCCTACTCATCGAGGCCTGGCTCTTGCCCCGACGGCCAGGTATAGGTCGCGCGCTTCAGCACCATCCATTTTTTGGGCTAGTTGATTCGTCAGGTGAGTTGCTATACACTCCATAGCGGATTTCGACTTCCATGACCACCATCCTGCTGTCTTAATCGACCAACAACCTTTGTGGGTTTTAGGTTAGCACGCAGTTGGGTACCATAACCCGGCTTCCGGTTCATCCGGCATCACCAGTTTTGCTTACCAAAAATGGCCCACTTGGAGCTCTCGATTCCGTGGGATGGCTCAACAAAGCAGTCACCCCGTCCTACCTATTTAAAGTTTGAGAATAGGCCGAGGACATTGCATCCCCGATGCCTCTATTCATTGGCTTTACCCGATAGAAGTCGTTTCCGAGCTCCAGCTATCCTGAGGGAAACTTCAGAGGGAACCAGCTACTAGATGGTTTGATTAGTCTTTCGCCCCTATACCCAAGTCAGACGAACGATTTGCATGTCAGTATCGCTGCGGGCCTCCACCAGAGTTTCCTCTGGCTTCGCCCCTCTCAGGCATAGTTAACCATCTTTCGGGTCCCGACAGGCATGCTTACACTCGAACCCTTCTCAGAAGATCAAGTTCGGTCGGCTGTGCACCCGTGAGGGATCCAGCCAATTAGCCGTTGACTCGCACACATGTCAGCCTCCTTGGTCCGTGTTTCAAGATGGGTCAAATGGGGAGCCCACAGGCTGACGCCCTAAGCACGCAGATGCCAAGGCACACCGTGAGGCACGTGCTGCAGACCACAATTAAGGTAGCGATGTCTCCGCGGGCGTAACAAAATCCCAGGCTTAGGTCACCACCATAATCCGCATCAGTCCACGGCCTGAATTGATCGGCGGACTGGATTTCTCCGTTCTGCATCCGACCGGGACAAATCGCTGGCTCCCATCTGATTACCTCTCGACAATTTCAAGAACTCTTTGACTCTCTTTTCATAGTCCTTTTCATCTTTACCTCGCGGTACTTGTTCGCTATCGGTCTCTCGCCCATATTTTGCCTTGGAGGGAATTTACCGCCCGATTGGGGCTGCATTCCCAAACAACCCGACTCGTAGACAATGCCTCGTGGTGCAACAGGGTCCGGGAACGACGGGGCTCTCACCCTCTCTGGTGCCCCTTTACAGGGAACTTGGGCCGGTCCGTCGCTGAGGACGCTTCTCCAGACTACAATTCGAACGCCAAAGACGTCCGATTTTCAAGCTGGGCTCTTCCCGGTTCACTCGCCGTTTCTAAGGGAATCCTTGTTAGTTTATTTTCCTCCGCTTATTGATATGCTTAACCTCAACGGGTGATCCCGCCTGACCTGGGGTCGCGTTAAGGACTTTGGGTCATCAAGAGCTTTAGAACCGGAACGTCTGACTATATGACGAGAATTGAATTCACCACTGCATGTCAGGACGCTCTTGGCATCCTAAGCTCGGATTTTGGCCATTCACGCGCGGTAACACACAAGAGATAAGCTTCCGTCCCATATCCTCGAGAGGATGGGGGGACAAATATTTGTGACACCCAGGCAGACGTGCCCTCGGCCAGAAGGCTTGGGGTGCAACTTGCGTTCAAAGACTTGCTGGTTCACGTGGTTCTGCAATTCACACCAAGTATCGCATTTCACTACGTTCTTCATCGATGCTTGAGGCGAGATATCCATTGCCGAGAGTCGTTTTAGACTTTACATTGCAGCACTGCTTCCGAACAAACACCATCTCCGAGTTGGCGAAAGCAGGCTGTTTAGTTGCATTTTCCATGACACTTGTCGTGCCGGTGTTTGGTGATATCTGGAAGCTATGCGTACGATCCAACCAAAACTTAAGTCTTGGGAATGGATGAACGCATAACCACGGAATCGGCAGGCACAGTAAGAAACCGGCCTACCGAGAGTGATGTTTCATCGTTCTTAGGTCGTTCTGTTTCATGGGTACGACAATGATTCTTCTGCAGGTTCACCTACGGAAACCTTGTTACGACTTCTCCTTACTCAAAATGATAAGGTTTAGTGGACTTCTCGCGAAGTCGCAGATGGCAAACCACCCACGTCGCCGCGATCCAAACACTTCACCGAATCATTCAATCGGTAGGAGCGACGGGCGGTGTGTACAAAGGGCAGGGACGTAGTCAACACGAGCTGATGACTCGTGCTTACTAGGAATTCCTCGTTGAAGACCAACAATTGCAATGATTTATTCCCATCACGATGAAATTTCAAAGATTACCCGGGCCTGTCTGTAACACCCCCGAACCGTCCTAAGCATAGGTCGACCCACCGGCCAACAATCAAACAAGAACATGACCGACGGAAGACCCACACCAAGGGTTGGAGATGAAAGGCCAACCAGCCAGCCAACAATCAAACAAGAACATGACTGACCGTCCAACCCAACACCATGGTTCGGAAGCGCTACATGACGGGCTAGGGACAATCCGGTCAGAGTCACAAACTTTACTTCATGACCTCGACCATTTCATCCACTAACTCGTCCCGCTGCGTCAAGGCACAAGGCTTTGCAACCCGGCCAAGAGTTAGCGTTTTCCGTTAGATCGAGGCCTAAGGCTTTTCAACCCGTACTACGACCAAACGTTGTGTTAGACCTGACTAGTCAAATATCAGAGTACTCATGAAGCGCATATAAAACAATTACTTTATTGATTCGAGAAATATCCATACATTGAATAATTCAAGACTGGGCCCGGCCTAATGCCAAATCGAGTCAACATAACACAGTTCACAATACCGTTTACAAAAGGCATGAAAATCTACACCGGCGGTCCTAACGTCCAGCACGAAGCTATCCGATCATCCTTACCTAAAGCAACCTGCAAAAAGGACAACGGAGTTGGATGAGTAATCTAGTATTACTCAGTGAGCTGGCGGCCTCTACCCGCAACCTAGACTCTACCCAGACAACCCAAAATAACAATCAATCTAGCCCTAGCATGCAATAAAAGCTAAGGCTAAGCAAACCGTTACTAAGTTAGACTTGGCCTCCTGCCATGATCTAGCTTCAAGTAACGGGAACCTGCATTAAAACAAGTCAACAAGCAATCCCTAGTTAACCATATATACGCCTGAGTTCAATACTCATGTAGTGTTAGACACTTAGACTATACAAGTATCATTAATCGATCGACCAACAATCAAACAAGAACATGATCGGCCAACCAATGATACCGCATAGCTTTAATATCCACCAACCTTCACAAGCAATCACTCAAACACATACAGGCCAACGTCAGGCCTACACTAATGAAATACACATCAAGCCTAATCCGGTACCTAAACCAGACTTAGACTTAACGTCAGAACCTGCAAGCAAATCAATCAACCACAAACACAATCACAATAATAAGACTATGAGTAACTACGACTCGATCTAACTTGTAACACAGTATATCGGTGCTACACTAACTCGAGGGTTCCATAACCCTCTACGACACTCTAACACAACACTCTAACCTTGGGCCCTGGTGACTTCGTGTTCCTCCTCCCTATCGGCAATATCCTATCTTCCTACCACAAAGGCCAGAAGAAGGAACTTTCAACCGACCGCGGCCCACAGTCCTTCGGGTCACCGCGCGACAGCCCACAGTCCTTCGGGTCACTGCCACATTACACCGTCGTGTAATACTCAGCCATAGTACATGACACCGTTCGTCTGAGTCTTCCCGATCCAGCGAATAAGGGGTTTCCTTGAACCCGCTGGGTACGAGGCCGAGGAAACACTAATCACCCCTACACAAGCCTAGTATGGGCGGGTCATGCACATACTGTCGGCACACTCACAACAAAACAAACTCAATCTAGAACCTAACCTAAGGCTAAAGTTCCAGATCCTAACTAGACACTCGACTCTACAACACAAACCAATAGTACCAGTAGTCTGGCCTATATGGCCTAAGACCCTTAGTACTAATAACTAACAATAATATCGATACTAAACAACTCAATCAAACCGTTACCCAGATAGTCCAGCCTCCCGCTGAGAAACTATCTTTAAAGATAACGGGAACCTGCACTCAACCATATCAACACGCAAGAATAGAAAACATGATGCATCCTATTCTTAGTCCTAATCAGGTTATCAACTCAGTCTTAATTCCATTCATCTCAGGTTAGCCCTTGCTAAACTGAGTCCGGTTCCATGAATAAAATAACCCTAAGGACTCTACCATTCAATAACGTGATCATTCTACTCTATATGCGACTCGATCTACCCTAAATTCCAAGTGGAATTCAAACAAACCAACTCACAGTGTTCTAGGCGAGAAGCAGCTGGTTGATCGGAGAAGACTTGGCCAAAACCCAATGGACGCCTTGACTGGACTGGAATGGACTGATCTTGTCTTGGACACAACCTTGGCTTCACCATGAAGAAGTTGACAGGCCTCGACAGGCTGATCTGGACTCGGACAGAACCTCCTCTAGCTTCTGGACAGTTCTTCGGACTTCCCGCAGAGTATCGAGCAGAACTTCGACTGATCTGAACCCGTGGTTCTGAAATAACTCTGGGCAGCACCTCCACTAGACCATCATATAATATGACTGGCTTTGGACGAATTGAATTGGACAGAGCTTCCGCGTCACAATCGTAGAGAATCGCCGATTGGACGGAACTGGCCTTCTCGGTGGAGTATCGGTCTTCAGAGTCGACCATACTTTAGAATCGATCACTTCCTTTCTCTCTCTCTCTCTATAGCCACGTTTACTTGACTCCCATCTGATCTGATCTTCACTTGATTGACCTTCAGTTGGACAGAACCTTCCCAAGGCGATGACTCGAAATCAATAGAGAACTGATCTCGAAAACTCTCTAAAACTCTCGAAATAGCTCGGAATCACTTGCTTTCTTTTTCTACTTTTCTCTCATGTTTTTAAATGGGTTTGGACATGTCTGGATGTGAAGAAATGAGCTGGGGTCGTGGGGTATTTATAGGAGACACCAGCCAATCAGCTTCAGGTTGGTGGCAGCCCGTGTGTCGCTCCGCATGGCTCCGGACGCATGCACGGCGACACCTTGTGCTCCACATGGCTGGCTGCATGTCCAGCACACATGAAGGACGCCACCACTCCTCCCAGATGTCAGGCTGCATGACTGGAGCTCATGCAAGGCGCCACACATCCTCACACATGTCGATCAGCATGCTTCGATTGCATGCGTCGCGACATCTCGTGCTTGGCCGATCCACCTCGTGCTCCACATGGCTTGCTGCATGTCCAGGACACATGCAGGACGCCACAACTCCTCCCAGATGTCAGGCTGCATGACTGGAACTCATGCAAGGCGCCACAGCATCACACACATGGCTGGCCGCATGCTTCGGTTCCATGCGCGGAGACACCTCGTGCTTGGTCGATCCACCTCGTGCTTCTACATGTCAAGCTGCATGTGCAGCTTCCATGAACGTCTACACCTCCTCCTTGTGTTGACACTCAGCTGCTGATGTGATAGACAGAACGTCCTGGTCAAATGCATAGAGACACCTCGAGCTTCTTGGTCCATTCGCCTGATTTCGACCATTCCGGTGAATTTTCATCCCGCGATCAATCCCAAATATTTTTCTACACCCTTTCTGATGCTCAGAACAATTTTAATAAACTCCACTTGATCTCTGAATTTGAGGGAAAATATGTCCTGAGCCTCCGGCTTCCTCGAAGAATTCCATTATACCGGAATTAGGGTTTTCGCCCAACTTCAGGTTTTTCCGTCGTGCTTTGATCCCGTCGTGCTTGCTTCTCGTCGTGCTTGCTTCCCGTCGTGCTTAATTCCCATCATGTTTCCAATGTCTTCGAAATAATATACCGCTGATACGAAGTTTCACAGAAAACTTCGTTCTCAAGAAACGTCATTCTTCACAAACGTCGAGCTTCTAAACCGTCGTGCTTCCAAAAATATTATGTTTCCAAAACATCCGTCTCATCAATCTAAGGCATCTTCTAACTATGGTCAAGCAACTTATTCGACTCATAGTTAACTCACGATCACGTCTTCACCCACCTCGTACTTCAAAACTTCTCGATCGATCCATATCGCCCGCGACTCGACCACCACAAACATACTCGACCATTTTTTTTTTAACGGGTTTCTACATTCTCCCCCCCCCCCCCCTTAATAGAATTCGTCCTCGAATTCTTGGTTGCGCAATTGCTCGTCTTCACAACATTCTCCACTCATCTCCATAACCTGTTTACGCTGTGCACCACAGTTCCTTGAGTGTCTTCTTCAAGGCCTCCACAATCGTCTTCATACCTCATCACTTGAATGATCACTGAGTCATCCTCTTGCTTTTACTCTGCCCTAACACCCTCATTGCCCATGATACTATCTTGTCCAGATTCCTCAAACCCTTTCTTGATCTTCATCTTCCCAAATACTGATGAAGTCCTTCCCCAATGAAGTCTTGTTTCCTCCCATCTGTCCAGTCCATACCACTATCCAGTCCCTCTGAAACTGTCTCTCCTCTTTCGCTTCGGGTTTGGGTTTGGCCTCGAACTCCCTCCACCTTAAGGTTTTCATCCCTTAAAGTTCCGATCAACAAACACACTTACTCGCTGCAACTCAAAAGAACACTACACACACAAGTTAGTAGACAACTAATCCCAATAGTCTACTAACAACAACCTAGCAATGCTAACCACAAACCTAACAGTTTTACCCAAGCAACCTAGCAATTCTAGATTCCACTATCTCAATCCAAATTCCTAAAACCACAAATCCTATCGCTGGACGTGACCGGTTTCCCTAATGCCTTTTGTGACTCATTTTGACTCGATAAATATTTAAAACCGATTAAATCATGAGTTCCGGAAGCATGGACGAAACCATGCTCTGATACCACCTCTGTAACACCCCCGAACCGTCCTAAGCATAGGTCGACCCACCGGCCAACAATCAAACAAGAACATGACCGACGGACGACCCACACCAAGGGTTGGAGATGAAAGGCCAACCGGCCAGCCAACAATCAAACAAGAACATGACTGACCGTCCAACCCAACACCATGGTCCGGAAGCGCTACGTGACGGGCTAGGGACAATCCGGTCAGAGTCACAAACTTTACTCCACGACCTAGACCAGTTCATCCACTAACTCGTCCCGCTGCGTCAAGGCACAAGGCTTTGCAACCCGTACCTAGAGTTAGCGTTTTCCGTTAGATCGAGGCCTAAGGCTTTTCAACCCGTACTACGACCTAACGTTGTGTTAGACCGGACTAGTCAAATATCAGAGTACTCATGAAGCGCATATAAAACAATTACTTTATTGATTCGAGAAATATCCATACATTGAATAATTCAAGACTGGGCCCGGCCTAATGCCAAATCGAGTCAACATAACACAATTCACAATACCGTTTACAAAAGGCATGAAAATCTACACCGGCGGTCCTAACGTCCAGCACGAAGCTATCCGATCATCCTTACCTAAAGCGACCTGCAAAAAGGACAACGGAGTTGGATGAGTAATCTAGTATTACTCAGTGAGCTGGCGGCCTCTACCCGCAACCTAGACTCTACCCAGACAACCCAAAATAACAATCAATCTAGCCCTAGCATGCAATAAAAGCTAAGGCTAAGCAAACCGTTACTAAGTTAGACTTGGCCTCCTGCCATGATCTAGCTTCAAGTAACGGGAACCTGCATTAAAACAAGTCAACAAGCAATCCCTAGTTAACCATATATACGCCTGAGTTCAATACTCATGTAGTGTTAGACACTTAGACTATACAAGTATCATTAATCGATCGACCAACAATCAAACAAGAACATGATCGGCCAACCAATGATACCGCATAGCTTTAATATCCACCACCCTTCACAAGCAATCACTCAAACACATACAGGCCAACGTCAGGCCTACACTAACGAAATACACATCAAGCCTAATCCGGTACCTAAACCAGACTTAGACTTAACGTCAGAACCTGCAAGCAAATCAATCAACCACAAACACAATCACAATAATAAGACTATGAGTAACTACGACTCGATCTAACTTGTAACACCGTATATCGGTGCTACACTAACTCGAGGGTTCCATAACCCTCTACGACACTCTAACACAACACTCTAACCTGGGCCCTGGTGACTTCGTGTTCCTCCTCTCTATCGGCAATATCCTATCTTCCTACCACAAAGGCCAGAAGAAGGAACTTTCAACCGACCGCGGCCCACAGTCCTTCGGGTCACCGCGCGACAGCCCACAGTCCTTCGGGTCACTGCCACATTACACCGTCGTGTAATACTCAGCCATAGTACATGACACCGTTCGTCTGAGTCTTCCCGATCCAGCGAATAAGGGGTTTCCTTGAACCCGCTGGGTACGAGGCCGAGGAAACACTAATCACCCCTACACAAGCCTAGTATTGGCGGGTCATGCACATACTGTCGGCACACTCACAACAAAACAAACTCAATCTAGAACCTAAGGCTAAAGTTCCAGATCCTAACTAGACACTCGACTCTACAACACAAACCAATAGTACCAGTAGTCTGGCCTATATGGCCTAAGACCCTTAGTACTAATAACTAACAATAATATCGATAGTAAACAACTCAATCAAACCGTTACCCAGATAGTCCAGCCTCCCGCTGAGAAACTATCTTTAAAGATAACGGGAACCTGCACTCAACCATATCAACACGCAAGAATAGAAAACATGATGCATCCTAGCCTTAGTCCTAGTCAGGTTATCAACTCAGTCTTAATTCCATTCATCTCAGGTTAGCCCTTGCTAAACTGAGTCCGGTTCCATGAATAAAATAACCCTAAGGACTCTACCATTCAATAACGTGATCATTCTAATCTATATGCGACTCGATCTACCCTAAATTCCAAGTGGAATTCAAACAAACCAACTCACAGTGTTCTAGGCGAGAAGCAGCTGGTTGATCGGAGAAGACTTGGCCAAAACCCAATGGACGCCTTGACTGGACTGGAATGGACTGATCTTGTCTTGTACACAACCTTGGCTTCGCCATGAAGAAGTTGACAGGCCTCGACAGGCTGATCTGGACTCGGACAGAACCTCCTCTAGCTTCTGGACAGTTCTTCGGACTTCCCGCAGAGTATCGAGCAGAACTTCGACTGATCTGAACCCGTGGTTCTGAAATAACTCTGGGCAGCACCTCCACTAGACCATCATATAATATGACTGGCTTGGACGAATTGAATTGGACAGAGCTTCCGCGTCACAATCGTAGAGAATCGCCGATTGGACGGAACTGGCCTTCTCGGTGGAGTATCGGTCTTCAGAATCGACCATACTCTAGAATCGATCACTTCCTTTCTCTCTCTCTCTCTCTCTATAGCCACGTTGACTTGACTCCCATCTGATCTGATCTTCACTTGATTGACCTTCAGTTGGACAGAACCTTCCCAAGGCGATGACTCGAAATCAATAGGGAACTGATCACGAAAACTCTCTAAAACTCTCGAAATAGCTCAGAATCACTTGCTTTCTTTTTCTACTTTTCTCTCATGTTTTTAACTGGGTTTGGACAGGTCTGGATGTGAAGAAATGAGCTGGGGTCGTGGGGTATTTATAGGAGACACCAGCCAATCAGCTTCAGGTTGGTGGCAGCCCGTGTGTCGCTCCGCATGGCTCCGGACCCATGCACGGCGACACCTTGTGCTCCACATGGCTGGCTGCATGTCCAGGACACATGCAGGACGCCACCACTCCTCCCAGATGTCAGGCTGCATGACTGGAGCTCATGCAAGGCGCCACACATCCTCACACATGTCGATCAGCATGCTTCGATTGCATGCGTCGCGACATCTCGTGCTTGGCCGATCCACCTCGTGCTCCACATGGCTTGCTGCATGTCCAGGACACATGCAGGACGCCACAACTCCTCCCAGATGTCAGGCTGCATGACTGGAACTCATGCAAGGCGCCACAGCATCACACACATGGCTGGCCGCATGCTTCGGTTCCATGCGCGGAGACACCTCGTGCTTGGTCGATCCACCTCGTGCTTCTACATGTCAAGCTGCATGTGCAGCTTCCATGCACGTCTACACCTCCTCCTTGTGTTGACACTCAGCTGCTGATGTGATAGACAGAACGTCCTGGTCAAATGCATAGAGACACCTCGAGCTTCTTGGTCCATTCGCCTGATTTCGACCATTCCGGTGAATTTTCATCCCGCCATCAATCCCAAATATTTTTCTACACCATTTCTGAGGCTCAGAACAATTTTAATAAAATCCACTTGATCTCTGAATTTGAGGGAAAATATGTCCTGAGCCTCCGGCGTCCTCGAAGAATTCCATTATACCGAAATTAGGGTTTTCGCCCAACTTCAGGTTTTTCCGTCGTGCTTTGATCCCGTCGTGCTTGCTTCTCGTCGTGCTTGCTTCCCGTCGTGCTTAATTCCCGTCATGTTTCCAATGTCTTCGAAATAATATTCCGCTGATACGAAGTTTCACGGAAAACTTCGTGCTCAAGAAACGTCATTCTTCACAAACGTCGAGCTTCTAAACCGTCGTGCTTCCAAAAATATTATGTTTCCAAAACGTCCGTCTCATCAATCTAAGGCATCTTCTAACTATGGTCAAGCAACTTATTCGACTCATAGTTAACTCACGATCACGTCTTCGCCCACCTCGTACTTCAAAACTTCTCGATCTATCCATATCGCCCGCGACTCGACCACCACAAACATACTCGACCATTTCTTTTTTTTTTTTTTAACGGGTTTCTACACTGTCGGCCAAGGTGTGAACTCGTTGAATACATCAGTGTAGCGCGCGTGCGGCCCATAACATCTAAGGGCATCACAGACTTGTTATTGCCTCAAACTTCCTTGGCCAAAATGGCCATAGTCCCTCTAAGAAGTCGGCCGTGAAGGCATGCCTCCACGTAGCTAGTTAGCAGGCTGAGGTCTTTTTCGTTAACGGAATTAACCAGACAAATCGCTCCACCAACTAAGAACGGCCATGCACCACCACACATAGAATCAAGAAAGAGCTCTCAGTCTGTCAATCCTTACTATGTCTGGACCTGGTAAGTTTCCCCGTGTTGAGTCAAATTAAGCCGTAGGCTCCACTCCTGGTGGTGCCCTTCCGTCAATTCCTTTAAGTTTCAGCCTTGTGACCATACTCCCCCGGAACCAAAAACTTTGATTTCTCATAAGGTGCCAGCGGAGTCCTAAAAGCAACATCTGCTGATCCCTGGTCGGCATCGTTTATGGTTGAGACTAGGACGGTATCTGTTTGTCTTCGAGCCCCCAACTTTCGTTCTTGATTAATGAAAACATCCTTGGCAAATGCTTTCGCAGTTGTTCGTCTTTCATAAATCCAAGAATTTCACCTCTGACTATGAAATATGAATGCCCCCGACTGTAACACCCCCGAACCGTCCTAGACATATGGTCGATTAACCGGCCAACAATCAAACAAGAACATGACCGATCGACCGTCCAACACCCAGGGTTAGAGATGAATGAGCCAACCGGCCAGCCAACAATCAAACAAGAACATGACTGACCGTCCAACCCAGCACCATGGTCCGGAAGCGCTACGTGACGGGTTAGGGACGATCCGGTCAGAGTCACAAGATTTACTCCACGACCTAGACCAGTTCATCCACTAACTCGTCCCGCTGCGTCAAGGCACAAGGCTTTGCAACCCGTACCTAGAGTTAGCATTTTCCGTTAGATCGAGGCCTAAGGCTTTTCAACCCGTACTACGACCTAACATTGTGTTAGACCGGACTAGTCAAATATCAGAGTACTCATGAAGCGCATATAAAACAATTACTTTATTGATTCGAGAAATATCCATACATTGATATAATTCGAGACCGGTCCCGGCCTAATGCCAAATCGAGTCAACTAAACACAAATCCACAATACCGTTTACAAAAGGCATGAAAATCTACACCGGCGGTCCTAACGTCCAGCACCAAGCTATCCGATCATCCTTACCTAAAGCGACCTGCAAAAAGGACAACGGAGTTGGATGAGTAACCTAATGTTACTCAGTGAGCTGGCGGCCTCTACCCGCAACCTAGACTCTAACCCGGACAACCCAAAATAACAATCAATCTAGCCCTAGCATGCAATAAAAGCTAAGGCTAAGCAAACCGTTACTAAGTTAGACTTGGCCTCCTGCCTTGATCTAGCTTCAAGTAACGGGAACCTGCATCAAAACAAGTCAACAAGCAATCCCTAGTTACCCATATATACGCTTGAGTTCAGTACTCATGTAGTGTTAGACACATAGGCTATACAAATACCATTGGCCGATCGACCAACAATCAAACAAGAACATGATCGGCCAACCAATGATACCGCATAGCTTTAATATCCACCACCCTTCACAAGCAATCACTCAAACACATATAGGCCAACCTTAGGCCTACACTAACAAAATACACATCAAGCCTAATCCGGTACCTAAGCCAGACTTAGGACTTAATGTCAGAACCTGCAAGCAAATCAATCAACCACAAACACAATCACAATAATAAGACTATGAGTAACTACGACTCTATCTAACTCGTAACACCGTATATCGTTGTTACGCTAACTCTAGGGTTCCATAACCCTCTACGACACACTAACACAACACTCTAACCTGGGCCCTGGTGACTTCGTGTTCCTCCTCTCTATCGGCAATATCCTATCTCCCTACCACAAAGGCCAGAAGAAGGAACTTTCAACCGACCGCGGCCCACAGTCATTCGGGTCACCGCGCGACAGCCCACAGTCCTTCGGGTCACTGCCACATTACACCGTCGTGTAATCACTCAGCCATAGGCCATGATCCCGTCTCTCTGAGTCTTCCCGATCCAGCGAATAAGGGGTTTCCTTGAACCCGCTGGTTACGAGGCCGAGGAAACACTAATCACCCCTACACAAGCCTAGTATGGGCGGGTTACGCACATACTGTCGGCACACTCACACAACACAAACTCAATCTAGAACCTAACCTAAAGATAAAGTTCCAGATCCTAACTAGACACTCGACTCTACAGCACAAACCAATAGTACCAGTAGTCCGGCCTATATGGCCTAAGACCCTTACTACTAACTACTAAACAATAATATCAATACTAAACAACACAATCAAACCGTTACCCAGATAGTCCAGCCTCCCGCTGAGAAACTATCTTTAAAGATAACGGGAACCTGCACTCAACAATATCAACACGCAATAATAGAAAACATGATGCATCCTAGCCCTAGTCCTAGTCAGGTTATTAACTCAGTCTTAATTCCATTCATCTCAGCTTAGCCCTTGCTAAACTGAGTCCGGTTCCATAATTAAAATAACCCTAAGGACTCTACCATTCAATAGCGTGATCATTCTAATCTATATGCAGACTCGATCTACCCTAAATTCCAAGTGGAATTCAAACAAACCAACTCACAGTGTTCTAGGCGAGAAGCAGCTGGTTGATCGGAGAGGACTTGGCCAAAACCCAAGGGACACCTTGACTGGACTGGACTGGACTGATCTTGTCTTGGACACAACCTCGGCTTCACCATGAAGAAACTGAAAGGCGTCGATAGGCTGATCTGGACTCAGACAGAACCTCCATTAGCTTCTGGACAGTTCTTCGAACATTTCGGCGGAGTATCGAGGATAACTTCGACTGATCTGAACCCATGGAACTGGACTAATCTTGGACAGCACCTCCACTTGATTGTAGGAGAATATGACTTGCTTGGACGGATTGAAGTTGACAGAGCTTCCTCGTCACAATCGTAGAGAATCGCCGATTGGACGGAACTGGCCTTCTCGGTGGAGTATCGGTCTTCAGAACTCAGCTACACTTTCTTTCTCTCTCTCTCTAACCACGTTGACTTGCTTCCCATCTGAATTGATCTTCAATTGGTTGATCTTCAGTTGGCCAGAACCTTCCCTAGGCGCTGACTTGAAATCAGTAGAGAAACTGATCTCGAAAACTCTCTAAAACTCTCGAAATAGCTCAGAACCACTTTCTTTCTTTTTTCTACTTTTCTCTCAAGGTTTTAACTTGGTTTGGACAGGTCTGTATGTCCTCAAATGAGCTGGGGTCGTGGCCTATTTATAGAAGACACCAGCCAATCAGATTCAGGTTGGTGGCCGCCCGTGTGTCGCTTCGCATGGCTCCGGACGCATGCACGGCGGCACCTCGTGCTCCACATGGCTGGCTGCATGTCCAGGACACGTGCAGGACGCCACCACTCCTCCCAGATGTCAGGCTCCATGACTGGAGCTCATGCAAGGCGCCACACATCCTCACACATGTCGATCAGCATGCTTCGGTTGCATGCGTCGCGACATCTCGTGCTTGGCCGATCCACCTCGTGCTTCTACATGTCAAGCTGCATGTGCAACTTCCATGCACGGCGACACCTCGAGCTTCTCTTGACACTCAGCTGGTTAGACAGTTGCCACCACGTTCTTATCCCTTCTGATCAAGCCACCTCGAGCTTCTCGCTTTCCTTTGCGCGATTTCGACCCTTGTGAATTTCTGGCCCGCGATCAATCCCGAATATTTTTCCACTCCCATTCTGATTCTCTGAATATTTTTAATAAACTACATATGATGTCTGATATCCTTTAAAAATATTTCCCGAGCCTCCGGCTTCCTCAAAGAATTTCGTAATACCGAAATTAGGGTTTTCGCCCAACTTTGGGTTTTCCCGTCGTGCTTCAATCCCGCCGTGCTTGCTTCCCGTCCTGCTTAATTCCCGTCCTGCTTAATTCCCGTCCTGCTTCCGACTTATAATGTCTTCAGAATAAAATTTTACTGATACAAAGATATTCCGAGAAAACTTCGCGATGAAGAAACGTCAATCTTCAAAAACGTCGAGCTTCTAAACCGTCGTGCTTCAAAAATGTGATTCTTCCAAAACTGCCGTCTGATCAATCTAAGACATTTCTAACAATGGTAGAGCAGCTTATCTCAACTCATGCTTCACTCACGATCCATTCTTCGACCTTCTCGTACTTCAAATTTCCCGATCGATCTGTATTGCCCGCGACTCAACCACAAAGTTGATGCTCGACCAATCTTCTATTTGCTTCGATCCATGTTAAGTCTTAAGTGATCAAAACTTAACATTCCTTCAATTGCTTTGATTCCCAAAAGCTCAGCTCTGGATTCTGACTTTTGCTCTCTCGACCATTTTATCCCAAAGGGCGGGTTATCACATTCTCCCCCCCTTAATAGAATTCATCCTCGAATTCTTAGTTGCGCAGTTGCTTAGCTTCACGAAATGTTCCTCCTTGATGTGTAGTGATGATGTTCAGCTTTTGAATTACTTCGTCTTGCGGTCTTGGTCATAAGATATGGTTCTTTGCTGGCTCGCCTTTCTTTCGGTTTCTTTGGGTCTCCATAAACACTTTGGATTTTGAATTTGCTCCACCTTGATAAGAACTCCTCCATAACTCCTCATTACATAACTTTGTCTTGATCACTAGATGTGCTTCTTTATCGGTTGGCCTTAGATATCTCCCCTTGATTTCTTCAGTCTTCTTCTAGATTTTCTGATTCTGAACTCGCTCCATCTTAATACATCTCCATGCATTTCCTCGGTCTTGAATCCTTTCATTTCTTCACTTCTTGATTTCTCATGCTTCACTTAATCTCAACTCGTCTTCATAACTTTTTACTTTGCTTGCCCATGTCCCTTTGTGTATACTGTCTAAAGTCGCCATAATCGTCTTCATATCTCTTCACTCTGCCTTTCACTGTCGCTTGAGTGTCCTTCCCAATGTCACCACAATCATCTTCATAAATCTTCACTTGAATGATCACTGCGTCTTCTTCTTACTTTTTACTTTGCTGCCCAACTAATTTCCCATGATACGATCTTGCCAACCTGCGCCTCTGATTACTCCAACCATTTCCTCGATCTCTCATTTCCCAGATACTGATGAGGTCCTTTCCCAACGAAGACTTGTTTCTTCCCATCTGTCCAGTCCATACCACAGCCCAGTTCTCTGAATCTGTCTCTCCTCTTTCGCTTCGGGTTTGGGTTTGGCCTCGAACTCCCTCCACTTTAAGGTTTTCATCCCTTAAAGTACCGATCAACAAACGCATTTACTCGCTGCAACTCAAAAGAACACCTCACATGCAAGTTAGTAGACAATTAATCACATAATCTACTAACCCATAAATCTAACAACAACCTATCCGCAATTCTAACCATCAACCTAACAGTTCTACCCAAGCAACCTAGCAATTCTAGATTCCACTATCTCAATCCTATTTCTAAAACCACAAATTCTATCGCTGGACGTGACCGGTTTCCCTAATGCCTTTTGTGACTCATTTTGACTCGATAAATATTTAAAACCGATTAAATCATGAGTTCCGGAAGCATGGACGAAACCATGCTCTGATACCACCTCTGTAACACCCCCGAACCGTCCTAGACATATGGTCGATTAACCGGCCAACAATCAAACAAGAACATGACCGATCGACCGTCCAACACCCAGGGTTAGAGATGAATGAGCCAACCGGCCAGCCAACAATCAAACAAGAACATGACTGACCGTCCAACCCAGCACCATGGTCCGGAAGCGCTACGTGACGGGTTAGGGACGATCCGGTCAGAGTCACAAGATTTACTCCACGACCTAGACCAGTTCATCCACTAACTCGTCCCGCTGCGTCAAGGCACAAGGCTTTGCAACCCGTACCTAGAGTTAGCGTTTTCCGTTATATCGAGGCCTAAGGCTTTTCAAACCGTACTACGACCTAACGTTGTGTTAGACCGGACTAGTCAAATATCAGAGTACTCATGAAGCGCATATAAAACAATTACTTTATTGATTCGAGAAATATCCATACATTGATATAATTCGAGACCGGTCCCGGCCTAATGCCAAATCAAGTCAACTAAACACAAATCCACAATACCGTTTACAAAAGGCATGAAAATCTACACCGGCGGTCCTAACGTCCAGCACCAAGCTATCCGATCATCCTTACCTAAAGCGACCTGCAAAAAGGACAACGGAGTTGGATGAGTAACCTAATGTTACTCAGTGAGCTGGCGGCCTCTACCCGCAACCTAGACTCTAACCCGGACAACCCAAAATAACAATCAATCTAGCCCTAACATGCAATAAAAGCTAAGGCTAAGCAAACCGTTACTAAGTTAGACTAGGCCTCCTGCCAAGATCTAGCTTCAAGTAACGGGGACCTGCATTAAAACAAGTCAACAAGCAATCCCTAGTTAACCATATATACGCCTGAGTTCAATACTCATGTAGTGTTAGACACTTAGACTATACAAGTACCATTGGCCGATCGACCAACAATCAAACAAGAACATGATCGGCCAACCAATGATACCACATAGCTTTAATATCCACCACCCTTCACAAGCAATCACTCAAACACATACAGGCCAACGTCAGGCCTACACTAACAAAATACACATCAAGCCTAATCCGGTACCTAAGCCAGACTTAGGACTTAATGTCAGAACCTGCAAGCAAATCAATCAACCACAAACACAATCACAATAATAAGACTATGAGTAACTACGACTCGATCTAACTCGTAACACCGTATATCGGTGCTACGCTAACTCGAGGGTTCCATAACCCTCTACGACACACTAACACAACACTCTAACCTGGGCCCTGGTGACTTCGTGTTCCTCCTCTCTATCGGCAATATCCTATCTCCCTACCACAAAGGCCAGAAGAAGGAACTTTCAACCGACCGCGGCCCACAGTCCTTCGGGTCACCGCGCGACAGCCCACAGTCCTTCGGGTCACTGCCACATTACACCGTCGTGTAATCACTCAGCCATAGGCCATGATCCCGTCTCTCTGAGTCTTCCCGATCCAGCGAATAAGGGGTTTCCTTGAACCCGCTGGGTACGAGGCCGAGGAAACACTAATCACCCCTACACAAGCCTAGTATGGGCGGGTTACGCACATACTGTCGGCACACTCACACAACACAAACTCAATCTAGAACCTAACCTAAAGATAAAGTTCCAGATCCTAACTAGACACTCGACTCTACAGCACAAACCAATAGTACCAGTAGTCCGGCCTATATGGCCTAAGACCCTTACTACTAACTACTAAACAATAATATCAATACTAAACAACACAATCAAACCGTTACCCAGATAGTCCAGCCTCCCGCTGAGAAACTATCTTTAAAGATAACGGGAACCTGCACTCAACAATATCAACACGCAATAATAGAAAACATGATGCATCCTAGCCCTAGTCCTAGTCAGGTTATTAACTCAGTCTTAATTCCATTCATCTCAGCTTAGCCCTTGCTAAACTGAGTCCGGTTCCATAAATAAAATAACCCTAAGGACTCTACCATTCAATAGCGTGATCATTCTAATCTATATGCAGACTCGATCTACCCTAAATTCCAAGTGGAATTCAAACAAACCAACTCACAGTGTTCTAGGCGAGAAGCAGCTGGTTGATCGGAGAGGACTTGGCCAAAACCCAAGGGACGCCTTGACTGAACTGGACTGGACTGATCTTGTCTTGGACACAACCTCGGCTTCACCATGAAGAAACTGAAAGGCGTCGATAGGCTGATCTGGACTCGGACAGAACCTCCATTAGCTTCTGGACAGTTCTTCGAACATTTCGGCGGAGTATCGAGGAGAACTTCGACTGATCTGAACCCATGGAACTGAACTAATCTTGGACAGCACCTCCACTTGATTGTAGGAGAATATGACTTGCTTGGACGGATTGAAGTTGACAGAGCTTCCTCGTCACAATCGTAGAGAATCGCCGATTGGACGGAACTGGCCTTCTCGGTGGAGTATCGGTCTTCAGAACTCAGCTACACTTTCTTTCTCTCTCTCTCTCTCTCTAACCACGTTGACTTGCTTCCCATCTGAATTGATCTTCAATTGGTTGATCTTCAGTTGGCCAGAACCTTCCCTAGGCGCTGACTTGAAATCAGTAGAGAAACTGATCTCGAAAACTCTCTAAAACTCTCGAAATAGCTCAGAACCACTTTCTTTCTTTTTCTACTTTTCTCTCAAGGTTTTAACTTGGTTTGGACAGGTCTGTATGTCCTCAAATGAGCTGGGGTCGTGGAATATTTATAGAAGACACCAGCCAATCAGATTCAGGTTGGTGGCCGCCCGTGTGTCGCTTCGCATGGCTCCGGACGCATGCACGGCGGCACCTCGTGCTCCACATGGCTGGCTGCATGTCCAGGACACGTGCA
>NW_026014623.1:1334472-1381972 GCF_020379485.1 Brassica napus
GATAGTGTTGGACCGACCAGTCCAACACTACATACCCCTTCGGGTACTGAGGGTAGGCTCAGAAGAGTGCCTACCCCTTATATAGACAAAACACTTTTTTTCAGTCTGTCACCAGTAAACATTGGTTGTGTTCCGGGAGTACTTTTAATGTAAAAAACCATACTTCAAATTAGAATCTGATTTTTTGCATGCTTCATAAGAATGGTTAAAGCTATTTTCTGGTAAATTTTCATGATTTTCTTATGCTTCTAACCATGTATTTTGCATGCTACAAAGTTCGGGGTTTCGTAGTCTAAACGGATGTCTACAGCAACTTTTGATCAACACTTGACATCCTAAACTCTTTGTTAACATATTTTTGATGTTTCCTTTCAAACTTTCTTCAAAAATATTAATTTTTGAATTTTTGGCTTCTCGGGTGGTTTTGGCTGTCCGTGGGTGATTTTGCCCACGTGGGCTGTCTGTTCAGTACACACAGGCCATCCGTGTGTGTCCGTCAGCACACACAGGACGTCCGTGGCTGTTCGTGTTTGTCCGTCAGCACACACAGAACGTCTGTGGCTGTCCATCAGTACACATATCAGCACGCTGTTCCTTGAACTCAGCACGCTGGCCATTCCCGTGGACTGTTTGGGTGATTTTGGCCCACTTGGGCTGTCTGTTCAGTACACACAGGACGTCCGTGGGTGTCTGCCAGCACACACAGGACGTCCATGGCTGTCCGTGGCTGTCCGTCAGCACACCAAGACGTCCATGGCGGTCCGTGTGTTTCCGTGTGTGTCCGTCAGCACACACAGGGCGTCCGTGGCTGTCCATCAGTACACATTTGAAATCGACCAGATTTGGGTTTAATGAGAAATTGATCGATTAGTTATGGAACCAGCTATGCAATGATAGATCCTTGTGTTAGGTTATCGGATCATATGCTTGTGTATTGTGAAATGTTTGTCACTTATGATTATTGATCATAAGGAATGTTAGTTATCAACCTTGGGTTGGTAAGCTATGTGCAAGGATTGGGTAAGAGCCATAAAGAAGAGTCTAGCTAGTACTTGGTGGTGTGGACCATAAGTACTGAGCTTGGGTGTTATTATTCAAGGAAGGCCGTGTGTGATCTGATCACGGGTAAGGATGAACGACCTGATCAATAGATGATAGGTCAAGGTGTCTGATCTGATTGATCAAAGGATGCACCGGTTGTAAGAGCAGTTGTGATTGGCTTTGTTGGGACATGGTTCCATGGCCGGTTAGGTATGTGAGAAGACTCATCAGTTCTGGGTCATGTGGGGTGGTTGGTTCATTGACTTAGGTTCTGATGGGCATTTTTGGTCCATAAGATGGACTTGGTATCATAAGCTGATAAGCGAAAGGTTGTTCAATGAAGCATTAGCCGGGAAGGGCCAAATGCATGTCCTTAGCTGTTTGAAGACTTCTCAAGGGTTACTTAAGTCATTGGGGATGGTTGGCTGAATGACTAAGTACCTAGGGGATTTGTTTTATGTGTAAAGAAGCTGGACGCAATATATGGCAGCTGGCCATAGCTCGGACTTAGCTCAGTTCGAGTGTGACAGCTCGATCAGCTGGTTTACGTGTTCATTCAGCTAAAGTAGCTGGGCCGATGAGCTAACAAGCTCCGTGGATGTGCCTAAGGTATGATCTAGTAACTCTTGCTTAGTTCTAGATAGAATGGACTAGGGGAATGGAACCTCAGATTCGTATGACTTGATTCGGGTCTAGGATCGACCTTTGAGCTAGCTTGTATTTGAGAGTACTAACCATTAGCTGAGGTGATTCGACTGGACAAGTATTTGATTGGTTACAGACCAATGGATGATGATATCATTCCGCTGCGTATGTGTTGTATTGATATAAGCAAGGAAAGACTATGGTAGTCTTGGGCTAAGATCTGAGTTAGCCCTCGCCTATGGGCGATGTTTTAATTAATTGGCGAAAATTTTGAGAGATTCGGTCAGGGTATGGACCGAGCGACAAGAGGCATCAACCGCTGCCTAGTCGGCCGGGATCGGGTCTTACAAGTTGGTATCAGAGCATGCTTGATCATGTTAAGGACAGTGCTCAAAGATGTTGAGTTCCAAACCGAAATTATTTCTGAAAACTGAGAGGACTTGGAACCTTAGTTATGGTGAGCCAAGTGGGAGTTGAGGTAAGATTGGGTTTCATGCTTGTGAACGGGGAAGTTCCTAGATGAGCCGGCTTAGCCAAGATGCACTCTCCAAGGGCAAGACCCTGAAACAGAAAGGTTAGTTTTCTAGTTATTTGGAAGTAATAGACGGATTGGACGATGGACGCAATGCAAAATCTTTGTATGGACGACCTGGACAAGGGAAGTAACATTAACCAAAGAGTGGCTTAGGTTGAAAGATACGTGCAGCACTCTCTTGGAGGTTAGTGTTATTCCTTGGTGGTCGTTCCAAACAAGTGAGCATATGCAGTGTTCATGATGGTTAAGGGAGACGCTACATGGCTAGTACATGAGTGGGCTTGTGATCAGATGGATCAGCTTGGACTCAGTATAAGTCAAGGTAGGATTCCGTAAGATTGAGTGAATGGAATGGATCAATTCAGGAGGAAATGGGAAACACGATGTTAAGTATCTTAGTATGATGAGGATTGAGGTATACTATAAACACTTTTGTGAATGGTATGGGACGTTCACAGAAGTGTGATGCTTTGGAGAATGGTATGGGACGTTTTCCAAATGAGTGATCAAACCGAGATCCTACTCATCTAAGTACTTAATGATCGGTGGTGTGGAAACACATGTACTTTTCGATACTGGAGCTACACATAGTGTTGTGAGTCCAGGAATGGTCGGAAAGGGTTTGTTCCAGATGGAAACATGGGATTGTCTTGTCATAGTGAATGCGGCCAGTTGGCAGGTGATGGATTCACTAGGGCTGGTTAGAGACATCCCGGTATTGATCTCAGACAGGGTAATGCCTGCGGATCTGATTGTTGATCATAGACAGGGTAATACCTGCGGATCTGATTGTTGTCCGCCTTGAGAATCACGAGGTGATATTAGGCATGGACTGGTTTGGACAGAATCGGGCCACCTTGGACTGTCACCGGGGTATGGTGCAGTTTAAGAGTGGGTGTTATAACACCCCGATCCGGCCGACTAGGCCGTGGTCGAAGTCTTATGTCGCTTGGTCCACTTCCTGGCCGAACCTCTTAATTTTTTTGCCCTTTATTTATAATATCGCCTAAAGGCGAGGGCTAACTTAGATCTTAGCTAAAGACTCCCCTAGTCATTAATAGCCTAGATCATTTCAACAGATACGCAGCGGATTATTCTCTAGTTAACCATTGGTCGAAAACAAATCTAAGACTTGTCTGGTCGAATCACCTTAGCCTTGGTCAGTTTACTCAACTACCAATTAGCTTAAAGGTCAATCCTAAACCCAAACCAAGCCATACGATTCTGAGGTTCCATTCCCCTAAACCATTCTATCTATATCTAGATAAGTAAATACTAGATCATACCTTTGCCACATCTACAGAGCTTATTAGCTCATCGGTCCTCCAGTGACTCGAATTGCTCTTACTTGACAGCTGGACCATGATCAATCAATGATCTTACTTATGGTCCTTATCGTGACTCCTGCATCAAACAACTCCCCTAGGTACTTAGTCATTCAACCAACCATCCCACAGACATAAGTAACCTTTGAGAAGTCTTTGTAAGGATAAGGATATACATCTGGCCTTTCTTGGCTCATGCACAATCCGATATCCTTTTGCCTTATAGGCAATAGTACCAAGTCCATCTTCTGGACTGACAAAGCTCATTAGATCCTAAGTCCATCAACCAACCTTCCTCACATGACTTGGAACTGATGAGTCATCATCTGGCCTGATCGGCCTTGGGACTTAACCCAGACAGCAGATATGACTTGTTCATACCAACAGATGCATTCATTAATCAGGTTAAGACCGACACCTTGAACAATCATTCAGAGGTCAGGTCGTCCATACTCATACATGATCAGATCTTACACGGCCTTCCTTGAACAATCACACTTAGGCTTAGTACCTATGGTCTACGACACATAGTACTAGCCATACACTTCGTCATGACTCTTAGCCAATCTCGAAGCTATCAACACCAAGTTGATATCTAGAAGCATCACATCAATACTCTTACTCCGGCAATGTGACTATCCATACTAGTGCTCGGCCATCAAACCATCTTCATGAAACATGATCCGACCACTAGACTTGATAAGCCATCGTCCACTTAGCATGTACTGATATAACCGGCCTTCCATTGCCATCTTGTGGGTCTACCCCCTACATATGGCATATGGCGCCTATCCTACTCACCAACCCGAGGTTGATTGTAAGATATCCCACTTAGCCTTTGCGGCCAGAACCATCCAACCATAGTTGGTTCGTCCATAGTCCCGTCTAACTTCTGGTTAAGATGATCGGCCAGTTATAAGTCTGGCCCAAAGGCTCACGGACCTTCTTACCTGATCCAACCCAAAGCTTGGATCCATACCACATAGTAAGGCCCAAGACCAAACCGGATTGACTTGCAACCAATCAGACCTTGCGACACAACACTCCGGTTAAATTAACCGTCCGTCCGTTTGACTATGCAGCCGCGGACTGTCCACTTGGTTCGGCCTAAGCCTTGAACCAATGGCACCGTTTGGAACTCACACCCTTTGGGAACTAGTACCCTTTGGACACACGTGCCTCTTGGCAACTCATGACCCTTGGCAACTGACACCCATTCAGATGTTCCAACCGTTCGACCTAACCGTCCATGGGAATGTCTGGTCCGTGCGTGTGTCCGGCCTATGGCCAAAGTACCACGTCTTAACCTACACAAGTCGCGAACCATTGTGACTGTTCAGGGAAGGGTTGCAACCGTTCAGAACCGAACAGAACCGCCCATATCCAATCGGATCACCTGAGGCTGGTTTAGACCATGCGCGCGCCTAACTCGACGGTTATGGATCGCGACCGCATTACTCAACCAGAACCACGGTTATAACCAATCCCAACATATCCACAAGTCCACGCCAATGTACAGAAGGAGTAGAAGAAGAATTAGATGAAAAGAATAAGAAGAATGGGACACAATCCAAACGTCCATGGCTAGACCGGTTCGGACTGCCCGATGGTCTTAGCCGATGAGTCGGTGGTTACCCCACTGACCCTATTGGATTGAACCACGGCTTTGGAGTCCTTCTCCAGACCTTTCTCTATACGCTGGGTATTCATAACCACACGGCCTCCTCTCTCCTAAACCGTTCTCCTTGCCGGAGGTACTAAACCACCACAACCGACCCTTTTCCGGCCGATCTCTCTCTCTCTCCCTCTCTATTTGGCGTCTGCCTTTTGTTTCTCACGAAACTGATTGAATGCCTTGATCTCTGGTCGTGCATCCTTTATATAGGCAACCAAAGGTCATGTGCGAAGAGTCACATACCTTCGAAGCATCCTTCTGGGACAGATCTTGGCCATCGATTACAATCAACGGTCCAGATCGTACCTGTTCGGATATAGAAGGCTCCAGACCTTCTAGGCACGTCCAAACCAAGAGCAGAGTTGGTACTCAAGCCCAAAGCCTGCCCACAAGAGTCCAACGACTCATTGACCTCATGGCCGGACCTCATGGCCCGCCACTGACCCGGATCCGGACCATCGGCCCGAAACCTGAACAGTCCGTCAAGCTGAGATGAGCTGAATCCCAGCAGCCTCAGCTGATTGAGCTAGTAGCCCAGCTAGTGGAGCTGACCTAGTAGTGTCCGAGATGGAGTGAGCTTAACCTAGCATCGTTGAGCTAGTCGAGCTACCCGTTCACTTCGTCCAGCTATCATCTTACGCGTACTAGCTGACTTCTCTCTCTTATAAGGTTAAGTCTCAGCATCCTTACGTCCTTAACCTTCTATCTTGGCCATGGAACGCCTTCCTTAAGGTCCTAAGATCCAGGTTTGGGGGCGTGACAGGTGTGGACCCCTGATCAGGTTCCAAGGCTTGGAAAGAATTGGGCCACTTTGGACTGTCACAGAGGAAGGGTGCAGATTGAGAGTGGGTGTAAACCCCCGATCAGGTTCCAAGGTATTCCTCTGACCGCTGGATGCTTAGTGATATCAGAA
This sequence comes from Brassica napus, assembly GCF_020379485.1. Classification (NCBI taxonomy): domain Eukaryota; kingdom Viridiplantae; phylum Streptophyta; class Magnoliopsida; order Brassicales; family Brassicaceae; genus Brassica; species Brassica napus. The sequence goes on from NW_026014623.1 coordinate 1,340,607, forward strand.
ATCCAAGTGGAAAGGATGCTTGAGAAGGGTTGTGAGGCTTATTGGCCACAATCGCCACTAAGGAGGTTCAAGAGGCTGGTGACCCGGACGGGATTCTGCTGGTTAGTGAGTTCGAGGACGTGTTTCGGGCGCTACAGGGCATCCCCCTGGTAGGGCTGACCCACTAATAGCAGAACCAGAACCATGGACGGCCCCAATGTCCAAAAGTCCATATCGTATAGCTCCTGCCGAGATGGCCGAGCTGAAGTCGACCCCGTCCAAGAAGGGACCTGGGTCGCAGCACAACCAAGTCAGAGATGGACATATGGTTGGAGTGAGACGGTTGAGTCCCGAAGAGACCAGGACCGCAATATGATCAAGTCCAGTAAGGGATGAGGATCAGGAAACAACCTATTCGGAGATGGGCCTATGGTCGGATTGAAACGGTTGAGTCCCTGAGTGGACCAGGACCAGAATGTGATCGAGTCCATGAAGGACCAGGATCGAATTGTGACAAAGTCCAGTACTGGACATAGTCAAGATGAGGCGGGTTAGTCTTGTAGGGACTAAGATCGCAGTATGGCCAAGCTGGGAAATGCTGTGACTGGTTAAGGAATGACCCAGTAATTGGTGGCTAGTATCATAAACCTTAGTGTCCGGGAAGGACTTAAGGAAACATAACAATCTGTTAGGACTCAAGGTAGAGTGACAGCCTAAAGATTGGAACATGTTCGCTAGGACTTGGCTGGTGCATCGAGTGGCTTTGAGATTTCTTGAATCTACTAATACTTGAGTACTCAGTATGTTCCTAGGGACTGAATTTGATCTAGTCATAGAACTAAAGTGTTCTACAAGGACTTGGTGTCTACTAGGAACGCAACCTGGAGAGATGGGTTAGTGACACAAGTCATGTCTTTGTATGGATGCTTGATGGACCACTTGATAAAATTTTGGGTTAAATCTCTATCAAGTGGGGGAGACTTGTACATATGGTGATCAAGATGTTATCAGTGAGAAGGAACAAGGAGGGAGATGCAATAAATTGGTTAGGAAGAACCAATCGAGCATGCAGGTTCCGGATGCAAAGAATTCAGTTGGAATCTTTTGTTTTCAGACAAGATGGCAACACCACAGGATTCGAGGACGAACCAATCCTAAAAGGGGGAGGCTTGTCATGTCCCCGTTCCTGGAACTTGACATGGGACATAGTCGTTTCAACAGAAACGGGACTGCTTTGGTTCAGATCATGGGAATTGATCGTGAACAAGCAGTAATGAAATGAATGATCAGGATGGATCATGAGAAAACTAAGTCTAGGTATGGAAATAGACCAAGGGACTTAGTAGGATTGAATAAGATGAAGAGAACAAGCTGGACGAGTGATGAGACAGCTGGACGATGCGAGAATGAAGCTCGGTCAGCTGGGCGAAGCTCGGACAAGCTCAGTGTAGCTCACTAAAGTTTAGGTCAGCTCCAGCTACTGGACCACTAGCTTAATAAGCTGGTACAGCTGGGGATCAGCTCAACTCAGCTAGATGGAGTGTTGGAAGCTCAGACCAGTGTGTCAGTTCTGGGCGGTTACTGGGCTGGTTGGTTGGCCAAGGATGGCTATGGGTAGGTGGGTTCTTCTGGTCAGGCCATGGGCAATCCGTGTGGCCTTGCTTTGGACATTTCCAGGAGTGGTTTGACAGTTCCAGGGCGTCAGGTAACTGCCATAGGCGAGATGGTGCAATCTGTACCATTGATTAAATCAATGGACTGAAATGAAACCGAAGGGATGCAATGGTTAGAAAAGTAACCACCCCTTCTCCTATATAAGGAGGGCAAGTCCGTGCCTTTGCAGGCACGCAGGGCTTACTCCTACACCCTGAAACACAAATTAAACCAGAGAAATAGAGAGAGATGGTCGGATTGCTCCATCCAAGACCAAGAGTGGTTTGAAGGCCACAAAGAGGCAGTTTTGGGGCAGATCAAGAGGGAAGTTATGAACGCCCCTCTGATTGGTTTTGATCATTGTTGACAACACCCAAAGCATCCTACAGGGCCTGAGAACACACGCAAATAGCTTGGAGAGTAGATAGAAGGCCGAATCCCAGTCCCAATGGCTGGGACAGCCTTGAAGGCAGATGTGTGTAGAAAGGAAGTTTCATTGGCACTGAAGGGGGAAATGATGCACGACCCAGTGATGATGTTTGATCATGGATGATCACGTCCTAGCCTTCCTCTACATCCTGGGGACACACGCAAATGGTTAGTAGAGAAGGGAGAAGGCCGGACTCAACTCTTAGAGGCCAAGACAACCTTGAAGGTGGATGTAGTGTAGATGGTGGTGTCATGGGAGTTCCATGTAAGGGATGATGGGTGCGACCCATGAATGGATCTTATCAATACTGGAAGTATGTGATAAGCATTGACAGAGACGTGCACTGGAGGAGCATGGCCGAACACAATAAGAGGAGGCACATGATCAAATCAGACCATGTATAAGGTAACCGATTTTATAATTACTTTCAAGTTAAGGTTCTGTCTCTTGTGGTGTGGTTAGGGCCAAGTATGGCACGCCCCTTGAAGACTATAAATTGTGATTTAAACTAGGTTTGCATGGTGTAGGCTGTTGGATCAGACTTGATGGCACTGAGCCATGGCATTGGCCGGTTCAAGAATGATGTCCATGGCCTTAGCCGGGCTGTTCTTGATCGAGATGTATATGTTCTGGATCGGTTCTTTGGAATATGATTATGTGAATCTCTTAGTTATGAATTATCATGAGTTTTCATGAATCTTAATCAGTTTTTAGGAATTGATTTGATGATGTCCACTTTGGGCCGGTTTGGCTGATCTTGGCCGAGATCTCTAGGATCGAGGCTGGTTCTGCATATTCTGATAATGGCATTCTCTTAGTTGGGTATTATCATGAATTTACATGAATTTTATTTAGTTTTTTGGATCACATTTGAAATCGGCCAGATTTGGGTTTAATGAGAAATTGATCGATTAGTTATGGAACCAGCCATGTAATGATAGATCCTTGTGTTAGGTTATCGGATCATATGCTTGTGTATTGTGAAATGTTTTTCACTTATGATTATTGATCATAAGGAATGTTAGTTATCAAACTTGGGTTGGTAAGCTATGTGCAAGGATTGGCTAAGAGCTATAAAGAAGAGTCTAGCTAGTATTTGGTGGTGTGGACCATAAGTACTGAGCTTGGGTGTTATTATTCAAGGAAGGCCGTGTGTGATCTGATCATGGGTAAGGATGGACGACCTGATCCAAAGATGATAGGTCAAGGTGTCTGATCGGATTGATCAAAGGATGCACCAGTTGTAAGAGCAGTTTTGATCGGCTTCGTTGGGACATGGTTCCATGGCCGGTTAGGTATGTGAAAAGACTCATCAGTTCTGGGTCATGTGGGGTGGTTGGTTGATTGACTTAGGATCTGATGGGCATTTTTGGACCATAAGATGTACTTGGTATCATAAGCTGATAAGCGAAAGGTTTTTGAATGAAGCAGGAGCCGGGAAGGGCCAAATGCGTGTCCTTAGCTGTTTGAAGACTTCTCAAGGGTTACTTAAGTCCGTGGGGATGGTTGGCTGAATGACTAAGTACCTTGGGGAGTTGTTTTATGTGTAAAGAAGCTGGATACAGTATATGGCAGCTGGCCATAACTCGGACTTAGCTCAGTTCGAGTGTGACAGCTCGATCAGCTGGTATACGAGTTCATTCAGCTAGAGCAGCTGGGCCGATGAGCTAACAAGCTCAGTGGATGTGGCTAAGGTATGATCTAGTAACTCTTGCTTAGTTCTAGATAGAATGGACTAGGGGAGTGGAACCTCAGATTCGTATGACTTGATTCTGGTCTAGGATCGACCTTTGAGCTAGCTGGTAGTTGAGAGTACTAACCATTAGCTGAGGTGATTCGACCGGGAGAGTATTAGATTGGTTATAGACCAATGGATGATGATATTCTTCCGCTGCGTATGTGTTGTATGGATATAAGCTAAGAAAGACTATGTTAGTCTTGAGCTAAGATCTGAGTTAGCCCTCGCCTATGGGCGATGTTTTAAATAAAGGGCGAAAATTTTGAGAGGTTCGGTCAGGGTATGGACCGAGCGACGTGAGGCATCAACCGCGGCCTAGTCGGCCGGGATCGGGTCTTACATTGTCCGTCTGTGTCCGTCAGCACACACAGGACGTCTATGGCTGTCCATCAGTACACATATCAGCACGTGGGTCCTTGGACTCAGCATGCTGGCCCTTCCCGTGAACTGTTTGGGTGATTTTGGCCCACGTGGCCTGTCTGTTCAGTACACACAGGACGTCTGTGGGTGTCCGCCAGCACACACAGGACGTCCGTAGCTGTCCGTCAGCACACACAGGACGTCTGTCGCTGTCCGTGTGTTCGTGTGTGACCATCCGCACACACATGACATTTGTGGGTGTCCGTCAGCACACACAGGACGTCAGTGTGTGTCCGTAAGCACACACAGGACGTCTGTGGCTGTCCGTGTGTGTCCGTCAGCACACACAGGACGTCCGTGGATGTCCATCAGTACACATATCAGCACGATGGTCCTTGGACTCAGCACGCTGGCCCTTCCCGTGGACTGTTTGGGTGATTTTGGCCCACGTGGGCTGTCTGTTCAGTACACACAGGACGTCTGTGGGTGTCCGCCAGCACACACAGGACGTCTGTGGTTATCCATGGCTATCTGTCAGCACACAAAAGACGTCCGTGGCTGTCCGTGTGTGTCCGTTTTTGTCTGTGTGTGTCCGTCAGCACACACAGGACATTCGTGGCTGTCAATCAGTACACATATTAGCACGCTGGTCCTTGGACTCAGCATGCTGGCCCTTCCCGGGGACTGTTCGGGTGATTTTGGCCCACGTGGGCTGTCTGTTCAATACACACAGGACGTCCGTGGGTGTCCATCAGCACACACAGGACGTCCGTGTGGGTCCGTCAGCACACACAGGACGTCTGTGGCTGTCTGTGTGTGTCCATGCACGTCTATCAGCACACACAGGACGTCCGTGGCTGTCCATCAGTGCACATACCAGCATGTTGGTCCTTGGACTCAGCACGCTGACCCTTCCCTTGGACTGTTCAGGTGATTTTGGCCCATGTGGGCTGTCTGTTCAGTACACACAGGACGTCCGTGGGTGTCCACCAGCACACACAGGACGTCTGTCGCTGTCCGTGGCTGTCCGTCAGTACACACAGGACGTCTGTGGCTGTCCGTGTGTGTCCGTGTGTGTGTCCGTGTGTGTCCGTCAGCACACACAGGACGTCCGCGGCTGTCCATCAGTACAGATATCAGCATGCTGGTCCTTAGACTCAGCACGCTGGCCTTCCCGTGGACTGTTCGGGTGATTTTGGCCCACGTGGGCTGTCTGTTCAGTACACACATGACGTCCGTGGGTGTCCGTCAGCACACACAGGACATCCGTGTGTGTCTGTCAGCACACACAGGACGTCCGTGGCTGTCCGTTTGTGTCCGTGTGTGTCCGTCAGCACATAAAGGATGCCTGTGGCTGTCCATTAGTACACATATCAGCCCATTGGTCCTTGGACTCAGCACGCTGACCCTTCCCGTGGACTGTTCGGGTGATTTTGGCCCACGTGGGCTGTCTGTTCAGTACACACAGGACGTCTGTGGGTGTCCGCCAGCACACACAGGACGTCCGTGGCTGTCCGTGTGTGTCTGTGTGTGTCCGTCTGTGTCCGTCAACACACACAAGACGTCTGTGGCTGTCCATCAGTACACATATCAGCACGTTGGTCCTTGGACTCGGCACGCTGGCCCTTCCTGTGGACTTTTCGGGTGATTTTGTCCTATGTGGGCTGTCTGTTCAGTACACACAGGACGTCCGTGGGTGTCCGCCAGCACACACATGACGTCTGTGGCTGTCCGTGTGTGTCCGTGTCTGTCCGTCAGTACACACAGGACGTTTGTGGCTGTCCATCAGTACACATATCAGCACGCTGGTCCTTGGACTCAGCATGCCGGCCCTTCCCGTGGACTGTTCGGGTGATTTTGGCCCTTGTGGGCTGTCTGTTCAGTACACACAGGACGTCCATGTGTGTCCGTCAGCACACACAGGACGTCCGTGTGTGTCCGTCAGCACACACAGGATATCCGTGGCTGTCCGTCAGCACACATAGGACGTCCGTGGCTGTCCGTCAGCACACACAGAAGTCCGTGGCTGTCCATCAGTACACATATCAGCACGCTGGTCCTTCCCTTGGCTGATTTTGGACAACCATAGACTGTCCATGTACTGCCGATCAGTACATATATCAGCACGCTGACCACACATATCAGCATGCTCGTCCTTCCCATGGACTGTGCGTCCGACGTCTTCTTATATACTTGAATTTTTTTGGGTTTTTTGTTTTTAACGTTTTGGGGCAGAACGTGTGATTGGAAAGGGGGAGGGTCGAATATTAGTGACAAAGGGCTGAATCTCAGTGGATCGTGGCAGAAAGGCCACTCTGCCACTTACAATACCCCGTCGCGTATTTAAGTCGTCTGCAAAGGATTCTACCCGCCGCTCGGTGGTAATTATAATTCAAGGCGGTCCGAACAGCGCTTTCGCCGAACGGACTTAGCCAACGACACGTGCCTTTGGTAGCCGAAGCTCCAACTGAGGGTCGCCAATCAGGCGGCGGGCACATGTGTTGCTTCTAGCCCAGATTCTGACTTAGAGGCGTTCAGTCATAATCCATTTGCGCCACTTGCTTTTCAACCAAGCGCGATGACCAATTGTGCGAATCAACGGTTCCTCTCGTACTAGGTTGAATTACTATTGCAAAGTGGGCATCAGTAGGGTCAAACTAACCTGTCTCACGACGTTCTAAACCCAGCTCCTGTTCCCTATTCGTGGGTGAACAATCAAACACTTGGTGAATTCTGTTTCACAATGATAGGAAGAGCCGACATCGAAGGATCAAAAATCAACGTCACTATGAGCCCTTGGCTGCCACAAGCCATTAATCCCTGTGGTAACTTTTCTGACACCTCTAGCTTCAAATTCCAAAGGTCTAAAGGATCGATAGGCCACACTTTCACGGTTCGTATTCGTACTGAAAATCAGAATCAAACGAGCTTTTACCCTTTTGTTCCACACGAGATTTATGTTCTCATTGAGCTCATCTAAGGACACCTGCGTTATCTTTTAACAGATGTGCCGCCCCAGCCAAACTCCCCACCTGACAATTTCCTCCGCCCGGATTGACCCGCCGAAGCGAGTCTTGGGTTCAAAAGAAGGGGTTGTTACCCCGCCTCTGATTCACGAAATAAGTAAAATAATGTTAAAAGTAGTGGTATTTCACTTGCACCAGATTTGTGACACCCAGGCAGACGTGCCCTCGGCCTGAAGGCTTGGGCGCAACTTGCGTTCAAAGACTCGATGGTTCACGGGATTCTGCAATTCACACCATGTATCACATTTCTCTACGTTCTTCATCGATGCGAGAGCCGAGATATCCATTGCCGAGAGTCGTTTTAGACTTTACATTGCAGCAGTGCTTCCAAACAAACACCATCTCCGGGTTGGCGAAAGCAGGCTATTTAGTTGCATTTTCCTTGACACTTTTCGTGCCGGGGTTTGGTGATATCCGGAAGCTATGCGTAAGATCCAACCAAAACTGAAGTTTTGGGCATGGATGAATGCATAACCATGGAATCGGCAGGCACAGTAAGAAACCGGCCTACAGAGAGTGATGTTTCATCGTTCTTAGGCCGTTCTATTTCCCCGGTACAACAATGATCCTTCCGCATGTTCACCTAGAGAAACCTTGTTACGACTTCTCCTTCCTCTAAATGATAAGGTTTAGTGGACTTCTCGTGATGTCGCAGACGGCAAACCACCCACGTTGCCGCGATCCGAACACTTCACCTGATCATTCAATCGGTAGGAGCGACGGGCGGTGTGTACAAAGGGCAGGGACATAGTCAACGCGAGCTGATGACTCGCGCTTACTAGGAATTCCTCGTTGAAGACCAACAATTGCAATGATCTATCCCCATCACGATGAAATTTCAAAGATTACCCGGGCCTGTCTGTGACACCCCCGATTATAGATGACCGGAAATGACACGGTCGATGTTCCTCGATGGTCGATCTGAGGTTCTCAGAATACTTCCGATCGCCTTAGACCAACAATCAAAGAACACCAACGCTCCTATCGGATACCACTCTAGGCTTTTCAACCCGAGAAAGCAATACCTGATAGTTAGTTCGTCCGGACAAGGACTAATATCATATGGAACCCGTACTTTAAAAAAAAAACATTATTTATATATCATTCAAAATCATCTTACAAAATTTGTTATAAATTAACCTCGAGGTTTTCGGTCTACAAATCTTATTCATAAGATATATCAAAATGACTTTGCAAGGATAATAAAACTACCGCTGGCTAATGCCGTTCCTTCCCGTCCTAGAGTAAAGGTCTCCCACCTACTGGTTACCTGCATATCAAATGAGTCATGAGTAACTAGTTTACTCAGTGAGTCTAATCCCACACCCAAACACATATCAATAGTATCCCGAGCAAACGACACCATTTGAATGCAGTGGAATTATATTCCATAATTAATATAAGGCATCTAAATCCATCCATGTGAATCTATCTTAAACATCACCTCCACGATACCCGCCAATCACTCATACTCTTAATATATATATATATATGCTAAACCCGGAAAACCACCAAGGCTAACCGAGCTTAACGGGGAATAAATATAACCATCATCTTCATCAGATATTCCAAAATAGAACATCCAACGCTGCATGCAGTTACACGGCCTCCAGGGTGCGACCCCATCATCGTGTCTTCATGACCTTGATCCATATCGCAGGACCAATTCACGGCAATGCGGGACTTTCGGGAGAGTGAGTATACAATAAGACTTCACATGATTCACACTTATTAATAGAATACTTATAGATTAGTACTTGAGAACAAGTACTAAGGCTCGGGATAACCTCAAAAAATTATTCTTGCTTATTCTTAAGTATTTAAACTAGATAAATACTTCATATATAAATATAGATTAAGAAATAATACTTAATCAATCAAACCATAATTACTCCTTAATTAATCCATGATTAATCCTTAATTAATCAATGATTATTCCATAATTAATTCATGATTAATTCTTAATTAATCAACCAAATTCAATATGCAATCATGCATACTCATTCATAATTCATTCATCATCTATCTAGACTCACCTTTAAATCCATGAGATTGGTTAAGGAAGACTAGACTCGAGCTCAAGCTAATCACACTTCACTTTTGGATCACTCTCGGTTCAGAACCATCACAAGGATCCGGCTGATCCGAATACTCTCCTTGGCCATCTGAATTCAAAACATAACAGTTGGAACATAAGGTTCAGTAGTCTGGTTCAAGAAGAAACTCAACTCAGTTCATAACATTTCAGTTCAGTTCTCTCATATCAGTTCGGTTCAAGACAGATTGATACCATGTTCAGCTCGGTTGAAGCTTTAACAATTTAACTCGGTTCATATCAGGTTAGTTCATGCTCAGCTAACTCCGGTTCTAATCAGTTCCCAACAGCTTAACTCGGTTATACTCAGACGACATCAGTTAAAGACAATTTCAGACCATAGACAGCTCCGCTCAGATCAGATCAGAACATACTCAGCTCAATTCAGTTCTAAACAAGATCAAATCAGTTCTGTTTAATTCCCATAATTCTTAACAGTTCGTCTACTGGTTATATGAGACTGATTAAATCATAAACCAACCAAGACTGAAGAGAACAAGACCTTAGACAACTGATCCTGACAGGTTAACCAACATACATCAATTGGTTCTCATCAAAACATGGCTGAATCAAGAAGCTGAAGCTTACCGGTTTTACTTAACTAATTAAACTTGACTGGTTGTCTCTCTTCAAGCTAACCACGAATTAACCTGATCAACACCACAAGAATCCATGGTTGGATTTATTCAGAATTTATCTCCAGTGTAGGCAAACCAACAAAACTTCTCACAGAAACTGATCCACAACCATCTTACCGATCAAAATCAAAGGCTGAAGAACATAGGTGATTCTCAACTTCAGGACACCAAATTTCAGCTCTTAAACACTCCAAAACTCACTGATTAAAGTCACAGGATGGTGAGAAAGAGTTGTCCATGCTCACTCCTCTTCTCTGAATATTTTTCTGAATTTTTCATGAATCTTTTCTCACAGATTTTTCTCTCTTCTTTCTCTCTTTCTCTCTGAATTTTTCTCTGGTTTTTCTTGCAGGTTATGAACGTCCAGAGGAGAGAAGTGGGTATTTTATATCATAAGGAGTTGCTTCAGATGAGGGTTTGCTCCCACAAAAGACAAAGATGAGGTTAGACAGCTGGTGACATGCCTCAGCACACCAAGCAGCACAAGCAGCTGAACTTTTCCTTCCCATGAATAAAGCTACAAGCAGCTGAAGCAAGTAGCTTGACCAGCATGTGACTTCTAATGAGCAAGCAGGCAAGCAAGTAGATGTAGGTCATGTGACCTAATTACTGAGGAAGCAAGTAGACTAGAAGGTGCAAAGCATGTGACTGTTCAGAAATAATTTTAAGAGTTTTGTCGATATTTTTCCGGACTGTTTCGACTAAATATTTTTCATCATTCGAATCTCGTCCTGCTCTGAATAAACTCACCCAGAATGAATAAAAATCAACGATAGTAATTAACACTCGACTAGAACCATCAAGAGATGGTTTTTCGACCAAAAGACAGCCCCGTCGAGATTAATTCACCGTGTCGATTTTTATTTAAATTCTGATCAATCAATCTTCAAACTGATCTTAAAGAATTTTCTGGACCAAAATTATATCTGCTCGTGAGGGTTATTACATTCTTCCCCCCTCAAAAGAATTCGTCCCCGAATTCTGAAAACGTAACTGTACACTCTTTACTGAACAGTCTCTGAAAGGAGTTCTGGATATTAGCTCTGACCTTATCTTAATCTGCCCATATCAAAACAGCTCATGGTTGATCCCTTGATTCTCCCAACCGATCCTTTCTTTTATGAGCAGCCACTTTCAAGATAACCAAATTCTTTACTCTGCACAACTCTTGTCAACTGCGGTCTGCATACTTTTTCTAACAATCTTGTATCTATAGACTATCACTTCTCAACCTCTTTTATCTGGCTTTCTCCCATAACAGCAACATGAAATTTGGAACGTGAGGTGATGTGTCATACGTGAATGTAACATCTCCAGTCTGGTCAATGTTAACTTGATTAACCGTGCAACAATCAAACAAGAACATGCACGATCAATCACGCTAACATGATTCAGACCAAGGGTGCCACTCTCAAATACACACAAACACACTTATTCCAGAAATGATTTCCCTTACAGTATTCCATACCCTTCTTATCTATCTGAGATACTCTTCAAAAACTTCTGAACGACTAAATCTCACTGAAATTTCGCATATCCAAGTCTTGTTCTATTACTTTCTGATTTCCTTCTTCTGTCTAGTAACTGAGGAATCAACAAATCCGCCTATACCAAACTTGATTTACCAACGAAGTACTCTTGTATGATGACTTCACACTTTCTCTGTTAATATATCTTCTGATCTCTTAACAACTTGAGCATCCCCATATGCCTTATGGTTATACCTTTTTCCTTGCACTCTTCAATCTTCCTTGGGATTTACTTCACATCTGCTTAATTTTAGGTTGAATTTGGATTCCTTCTCCCACATCTCCACTTTATGAACTTGTACATGACACAGTCCTCATACTATTCTTCGAAATTCTCTTCACCCAGTTCCTTCTATGAATTCCTTAGATTCTCATCCTTCAACTGAGTTCCTCAAATACGAATGAATAAGCCATCTTGATTTTCTACTTGCAATCTTGAAGGTTCTCTATTCTTTCCTTATAAGGCAGCAAAATAAATCACTCCCAATTCCGCTTCATGATTCTTGAGATCCTACTCCATATCATCATTAATATCACTTCCTCTTAAAGCATAAGCAGCAATATTTGCTCTTCCTTAGGCTTCTTTGATCAGTGAAAACTTGCATCCTTTCCCCATATTGAAATGATCACTAAATTTGATGTGCAACAGAACTGCCACCAACCCCAACTTGTGCATCAAATAGTTTTCCTTATGCTTCCTTAGCTCCCTTGATGCATAAATGATTACCATATCGTCTTGCATTAGCATTCACCTAGACCAACACATAATACATCCATGTAGTAGTATATGGCTGGTTAGGCTCATGCAAGTCTAAGATATGCATAGACGTAGATACTTCCTCTAACTAATTTCATACTTCATCAATACTTTTACTCCATTCCAAGGTAACACCATTCTCAGTCGATCAACTCATTGGTGGATATGGTTTCTAACTCTTGAACAAACTTCTGATGGTAACCGGCCAATCCACAGAACTTTGAATCTCGATAACTGAAATTGAGTACGACCATTATGTAGTAGTAGCGATCTTTTGTAAATATGCAACAACTCCTTGTTCCATTTACTGACTAAGGGATCTAACTTCCAATTTCCGTGTAGAAATATTTACTACAACGTGAAGCGTCCATCAAACGTCCTTGGAATAAAACTACGCCTTGCAACCGATCTTAACCATTCTTCAATTCTAGAACTTGATACTTGACCCTGATGGTCACGTCCTTGATTTTATACTCGAACATAACCGCAAACTCTGGTTCTTCTTCTTTACCACTGACATGGGTACACTCCACAGAAAATAACTAAGTCGAACAAAACCTTTCTCCAAACAAATCTTCTGACTGCTACTTGAATTTGGCTAGAACCACTTGGATAGATGCCTAGGCAATTGCAGCGAATCAAGGTTCAACCAGAATACTTGACGGGTTACTTTTGGATGTCAACAAATTTTCCACTTTCTTTAACATAGCTTCATGTTCCCTAGTTATCTAACTGTCCTCGATACTCTGCTTCTTGTTATTTTCTCTCCGCCCAATTATGATGATTGTGGGAACCGAAATTCGCACTGTCGATTTCCGTTTAAATAAGGAAATTAGGAAAACCCTAATTTCCCAGAGGACCCGGATCTCTGCGAGAGCCAACGACAAGTAACCAAACAAATGCGGAAAATATGAGAAAACATGATAAAACGAATTTACAAAGAAAGTAGATCTTATTTCGAATTCGCGTAAGAGCGTTGCGATCATTACAAGAGAATACAAAGGCTTTGGCCGCAGGGGCCGTCAGCGAGTTACCTAGTTCTAGCAACATAAAACCCTAATCCTAGTTGAGTCGCAGCTCGATAACAAAGGACGAAATAGATAAAGAAAAGGTTTTTGATTGATTTCGGACTGAACCTTGTTAAAGGCTGCCTACGTACCCCTTTCGAGGATCAAGCCGAACGTAGTTCAATTGATAGAGCTGGACAAGAGATCAAACTGCCTGGGCGAGTTCGTCTAGTAATTGAGTGCCAGTCATAGAAACCGAACTTGTCGAGAATAAGCCTAAAGTTTCTAAGTGCTGAGAATTCCGAATCTAAAAAGTTCCCCCCCCCCTTGCTCGTCGCCTAGGACTCCTTATATACTAGCTCCAAGGTCGGTTTACGCTTTTACTCTTCTGCCCTTAAGCCGTCATAGCATAAAAATGGAGATATTCCATTTTTTCCGATCTTCACAATTATCTTCAAAACTTCCGTATTTATCCGCGGAAACTTGACATTTATCCTTCCTTGTGGACCAAGCGTAAACCAGGCTGTGGTTTATGGGCTTTTGGTTAGGAAAATCATAGGATGGGCCTCGAGTCGTGTTTTAGGTCCCTTTGGGCCGTCTTCCGACTCGACACGTTTACTACGAGTTTTCCGCGGTTTCTAATCCGCGAAGTTTGATCGATGAATTAGAATGGCGGGAAACATGGACTGAGCTTGCTACGGTCTTCGGGAGATAGCATTCGAAGGTTTTGACGAGAATGCAAGAACTGGTGTCGTATTGACGTTCGGAAAGGTTCAATCGCTACACAGCGACCAAACTTTGGCTCGAGCCCGGTCGCTTCGTAGCGATCGAGCGGGACGAGCGCTCGGTCGCTACGTAGCGACCGAGCGGGACGATCGCTCGGTCGCTACGTCGCGACCGAGCTTTGGCTCGAGCTCGGTCGCTACGTAGCGACCGAGCGGGACGATCGCTCGGTCGCTACGTAGCGACCGAGCTTTGGCTCGAGCTCGGTCGCTACGTAGCGACCGAGCGGGACGATCGCTCGGTCGCTACGTAGCGACCGAGCTTGGCTGAGCTCAGTCGCTACGTAGCGACCGAGCGGGACGATCGCTCGGTCGCTACGTAGCGACCGAGCTTTGGCTTGAGCTCGGTCGCTACGTAGCGACCGAGCTGGACGATCGCTCGGTCGCTACGTAGCGACCGAGCGGGACGATCGCTCGGTCGCTACGTAGCGACCGAGCTTGGCTGAGCTCGGTCGCTACGTAGCGACCGAGCGGGACGATCGCTCGGTCGCTACGTAGCGACCGAGCTTTGGCTCGGGCTCGGTCGCTACGTAGCGACCGAGCGGGACGATCGCTCGGTCGCTACGTAGCGACCGAGCTTTGGCTTGAGCTCGGTCGCTACGTAGCGACCGAGCGGGACGATCGCTCGGTCGCTACGTAGCGACCGAGCTGTGTGCATGCTTAGTCGCCGCGTATCGATCGAGCTTGGCTTGTCCGCGGTCTGATTTCCATACTCGAGCTTGTCCGCAGCCGATTTGGATACATGTCCGTTGCCTTCGGACAATCGGTATTTAGTGGTTCGATTGAGATTTGGACGATATTTTACTGCAAGGCTGTTCGTAAAGATATCTTTACGAAGATTACTTTTCGTAAAAACGGTTATGCTGATTTTTACGGACTTTTAGACATTGATTCCGTCGTGACCGATTTTGACCCCAACAGTTAGCCCCCCAGCTCGTTAGAACCATGAGCTTCTAGCGTGAGGTTCTGGCGAGTGGCTTTAGGCAAGTTAGGTGAGTTAGGCGGAATTAATGGTCGAAAAGGTCTGTGGTAAGTGATCTTCTCGCTCTCCTAAAAGTAGAAAACGCGATAAGATTGGGGCTGCGCCTTATGACGGCTGCCTACGTACCCTTGTTGAAAGGATCAAGCCTTTCGTAGTTCATCTTGGAGTTAAGGTTCTTATGACTAGTTTTCCAGTAGGACCTTTATGGTCTAGTTTTTATGTAGCGGCTATAAGGCGTGTTGCTGCCGATGGCGTTTTGTATGGGTGTAGAGGGAAGACTACGAGTTGTCGTCTCGTAATCTAACTCTGTGTGAATTGCCATATCCATAATCTGTTTCGAGAGTTTTCCGCAGTGTGTAAACTTGCGGGATTTTCTGAAGACGTTCGAATATTGGCAAAGAGACAAATTTTGGGATCTCGTATCAGGGTGTTTGATACTATGCCTAGAGATGTTAGAGACCAGTGCGCTGGGTTTAGGGCAAGACCTAGGTTTACTCCTGGTTTTAGAGGGTGCGATGACTAATTCGACTTACGTATCCCGTTTCAGTTTCATCCTGATTCCATACCGATTTAAAGTCCGCGATAGGTTCTCGGCTTATACGACTTGTATGGTTGGAATCGAGCATCTCTCCGGAGACCGGAAGTGCTGGACCAAAATTTCGGATTTCTTTTATAGCGCTATTATCCTTGTGTCGGATGTAAGAGAGTCATCTTCTACGAGATGGCTAAGTCTGTTTAGGACGTTAAGAGTTTGTTGTGATCAGCAACAAACTTAATGGTAAAAATTACTATTTTGAGTCTTCGCGAAGAATATGTTTTGAGAAGATGTTAGTGCGTATGACTGTCTGGTCTTCCATGAAAGTGTTTTTATCGAGGAAGGAAATTTCGTCGAAGAACTAATCTTCAGGCGTCCGCGACGTCTCGCGATGCTGAAGATTTGTTATTCTTTCGTATGCCACGTTTCGTGATTGAAATGTTCGCGGGCTTTGAAGATATTTCGCGATGTTGCAAGGGTTTAGTATTAGCCCTGTGTTTGAGAAACATTCTGGTTTGACTATGAATGTTCGCAGCCAAAAATTGTTGTTCCTGCTCGGATGCTAATAGTTTTATTTGCGATCGAGGAATTATGACTGAGGTGTCGTGTAAATTTGTCCATGGGAACAAGCGTTTTCCTTCATGGTGCTTTGTGAAGAGTTGGCCTTCCGAGATGTATTTCGTGCATTTTTTAGGATGTTTCGTATAGCTCTAGAAGCTTTGTTACGAATTTTCCCTTACATGCCGCGTATTATGGTTAAAACGTTGCGGGCTTAAAGTGAATTGTGGAGCGTATTGAACTTGGTCAATTTTCGAAAAGTTTAGATTTTCCGTTAACCGTTTGGTTGTTAGGACTTAGTTTCGTTACGAAGAATTTATCATATGATTTCCGACTGTGGGCTATACGATAATTTATCATATCATATAACCGATTTTACGAAGGTCGTAAATCAGTGATATGTATACATATGTCAAAGTAGCATTGTTTCTGCGGGTTCTACGAGAAACGTTCCCGCTGTGATTTTGATCTTAGGTGAAAGTTGCTTGGAGTTACCCATGGAGTATTACCGAAGTTTATTTCAATACGATCTAGTCGCGGAACGTTTTTCATAGGTTTTTCGAGAGGATTCTCATGACACATTCGTTTCTTGAACGAATTGGTCAACCAGAAGTGGATCCAGCTAACCATCGGGAGGAAAGTGCTCCTTTTAATGTGCACGATGCTACATATATTCTCGAGTTTTCTTCGTCCCAAATGTTTTCGATGTTTTCCGTGACTTACTTGGTACAACGGAAACTGAAAGAAATGCTTTGGTGATTGAAGATTTCTCGTAGAAAATTTTAAAACGAAACTGGCTTTCTGAAGCCGGAAAAGGCTTCAATACTTTGGCTAATCGTCGAGTTTCAGTTTGATATTGGTACAAGATTTCTGTACGCATGATTGCGACAAGAAATGATGTGTAGTTTTTGAGATTATGTTCATGATCGTCTGGATATGTTGCTAGCGTTTAGACGAATATTAAGATTGTCGTTTGCCTATTCTTGACGATTTGCAGAAGTTTTTTGAAGTTTGGGAGTATACGAGTATAGTATACGTACCTACTCCCCCCCTTTTTTTTTTTACGAAAGAAAACGGTTGAACCGATACTTTGAAGGGTTGTGCACGTTTCCTCTTCTGATGTTTGGAATGATCGATAATTCGGGACGATTTATAGACGATGCTTGGACTCTGATTTGGTTGTTTCCACGTTGACGACTTGGGATATGTCGGTCCCGAGAAAATTGCCAGAAACGAATCGGTTTTAAGACGACGTTCATGTCTCTAACTTTTTCTCTCTTTAGGAAGCGAGCTTGATATGCGTGGCGATCGTTTCTCGACTTTTGGAGAGTTTAGATCGGTTTGCAAGATCTGGATGAACAATTATGGAACAATATATCGAGACAGGAAAAATCGCTTAAAACTTAGTTCGCTAGACTATCCGCCTAGGTTTTACGTTCCCTAAAGTTCTATGGCAGCCTCAAAGTAATTTCCTACGAAAATTCCAAGTCTGATTTCAAAAATTTCAAGTCGGAAATACCTTAGTTCTCTCGAAGATGCAGTTTTGTCCCTTCTCAGTTTTGCGTGCTCATTTCCGTTTCCTATTCTCGTGTATGTTCGCCATTTCCGATATTGGTGTTTATCCTTTGAAACTTGACATTTATCTTCCGAACTTGACTGTTATCTTCTCCTTAGATAAGACGTCGATTTTTGTAAAAAGGTTCAACGTAATCGTATAGTTAAGGCGGCTAAGGTGTTAAGTTAACCGTTGCCGTTTTATACGATTAATCTGAATCCATGCGAGAAAATAGGTCTTTGCGGTTTTTTTTTTTATATCGTAAAGTCTCAATGGTAACTTCAATCGAGGCGAAACAAGAGACGTTTCGATCGAGATTCGAAAGTGAACGCAAAGATGGAGGTAGGGTGAGCAGAAACAAGCCAAGGAGTTTAAGATGAGTTTTACTTGTTTTTGTCGTAAAATCTCAACGGAAACTCCGATTGAGACGAAACGAAAAGCGTTTCGATGAGAATTCAAAGGAGAACGCAAAGGAGGACCCCTTTGAGGCCTGAAAGGTCGCTATAGCGAGTGAGGATGTCATCTCGGTCGCTATAGCGAGTGGAAGGGAGCCGAGACGAGTCCAACTTGTTTTCGTCGTAAATTCTCAACGGAAACTCCGATTGAGACGAAACGAAAAGCATTTCGAAGAGGATTCAAAGGAGAACGCAAAGGAAGAACCCTTTGAGGACTTACAGGTCGCTACGTAGCGACTGACAGTCTGACAGGTCGCTACGTAGCGAGTGGAAGCAAGCCGAGAAGCGTTCTACTTGTTTTCGTCGTAAAATCTCAACGGAAACTCCGATTGAGACGAAACGAAAAGCGTTTCGACGAGGATTCAAAAGAGAACGCAAAGGAAGAACCCTTTGAGAACTTACAGGTCGCTACGTAGCGACTGACAGTCTGACAGGTCGCTACGTAGCGAGTGGAAGCAAGCCGAGAAGCGTCCTACTTGTTTTCGTCGTAAAATCTCAACGGAAACTCCGATTGAGACGAAACGAAAAGCGTTTCGACGAGGATTCAAAAGAGAACCCAAAGGAGGACCTGTCTGAGGCCTTACAGGTCGCTACGTAGCGACTGACAGTCTGACAGGTCGCTACGTAGCGAGTGGAAGCAAGCCGAGACGAGTCCCACTTGTTTTCGTCGTAAAATCTCAACGGAAACTCCGATTGAGACGAAACGAAAAGCGTTTCGACGAGGATTCAAAAGAGAACCCAAAGGAGGACCTTTCTGAGGCCTTACAGGTCGCTACGTAGCGACTGACAGTCTGACAGGTCGCTACGTAGCGAGTGGAAGCAAGCCGAGACGAGTCCCACTTGTTTTCGTCGTAAAATCTCAACGGAAACTCCGATTGAGACGAAACGAAAAGCGTTTCGACGAGGATTCAAAAGAGAACCCAAAGGAGGACCTGACTGAGGCCTTACAGGTCGCTACGTAGCGACTGACAGTCTGACAGGTCGCTACGTAGCGAGTGGAAGCAAGCCGAGACGAGTCCCACTTGTTTTCGTCGTAAAATCTCAACGGAAACTCCGATTGAGACGAAACGAAAAGCGTTTCGACGAGGATTCAAAAGAGAACCCAAAGGAGGACCTTTCTGAGGCCTTACAGGTCGCTACGTAGCGACTGACAGTCTGACAGGTCGCTACGTAGCGAGTGGAGAGTTGGCTTGAGCTCGGTCACTACGTAGCGACCGAGCAGTGTGTGTGCTCGGTCGCTACGTAGCGACCGAGCAGTGTGCGTGCTCGGTCGCTACGTAGCGACCGAGCAGCGTGTGCGTGCTCGGTCGCTACGTAGCGACCGAGCAGCGTGTGTGCTCGGTCGCTACGTAGCGACCGAGCAGTGTGCGTGCTCGGTCGCTACGTAGCGACCGAGCAGCGTGTTCGTGCTCGGTCGCTACGTAGCGACCGAGCAGCGTGCGTGTTCGGTCGCTACGTAGCGACCGAGCAGCGTGTGTGCTCGGTCGCTACGTAGCGACCGAGCAGCGTGTGTGCTCGGTCGCTACGTAGCGACCGAGCAGCGTGTGTGCTCGGTCGCTACGTAGCGACCGAGCAGCGTGTTCGTGCTCGGTCGCTAAGTAGCGACCGAGCAGCGTGCGTGTTCGGTCGCTACGTAGCGACCAAGCAGCGTGTGTGCTCGGTCGCTACGTAGCGACCGAGCAGCATGTGTGCTCGGTCGCTACGTAGCGACCGAGCAGCGTGCGTGCTCGGTCGCTACGTAGCGACCGAGCAGCGTGTGTGCTTGGTCGCTATGTAGCGACCGAGCAGCGTGTGTGCTCGGTCGCTACGTAGCGACCGAGCAGCGTGTGCGTGCTCGGTCGCTACGTAGCGACCGAGCAGTGTGCGTGCTCGGTCGCTACGTAGCGACCGAGCTGTGTAATCGTTTTGTTGTGTTTCCTTTTTCCGCGATTAACGTAGGGGTTTTTCAGCGGTTTTTTTGGGAGAACAAGTTTTATCCTTCCGAAATGTTTTCGGAAAACGTGTTTTGGTAAAACCCTCACGCATCGAGATTTGTTTACGGGGTTTTGATAAGATTTATCGTTTCCCTTCTTGTTTACATGGAGAAATCGCGAGCTTGTTTTAGTGCTCTTCCTGTGGCGGAAGGTCGCGACTAAGTTTTCGATTTTGTTGAAAACTACGGCGTTTGCGTAAGCGTTGGCCATAGGAGCAGTCAGTGCTGCGAGTTTGTTTTTCATATATCCAAACATCGTTTCGATCAAGCGTTTTGTGGCCATGAGTAAGAGTAATCCGTAACCCCCCCTCCTTCTAGCGCCAAACTGTGGGAACCGAAATTCGCACTGTCGATTTCCGTTTAAATAAGGAAATAGGAAAACCCTAATTTCCCAGAGGACCCGGATCTCTGCGAGAGCCAACGACAAGTAACCAAACAAATGCGGAAAATATGAGAAAACATGATAAAACGAATTTACAAAGAAAGTAGATCTTATTTCGAATTCGCGTAAGAGCGTTGCGATCATTACAAGAGAATACAAAGGCTTTGGCCGCAGGGGCCGTCAGCGAGTTACCTAGTTCTAGCAACATAAAACCCTAATCCTAGTTGAGTCGCAGCTCGATAACAAAGGACGAAATAGATAAAGAAAAGGTTTTTGATTGATTTCGGACTGAACCTTGTTAAAGGCTGCCTACGTACCCCTTTCGAGGATCAAGCCGAACGTAGTTCAATTGATAGAGCTGGACAAGAGATCGAACTGCCTGGGCGAGTTCGTCTAGTAATTGAGTGCCAGTCATAGAAACCGAACTTGTCGAGAATAAGCCTAAAGTTTCTAAGTGCTGAGAATTCCGAATCTAAAAAGTTCCCCCTCCCCCTTGCTCGTCGCCTAGGACTCCTTATATACTAGCTCCAAGGTCGGTTTACGCTTTTACTCTTCTGCCCTTAAGCCGTCATAGCATAAAAATGGAGATATTCCATTTTTCCGATCTTCACAATTATCTTCAAAACTTCCGTATTTATCCGCGGAAACTTGACATTTATCCTTCCTTGTGGACCAAGCGTAAACCAGGCTGTGGTTTATGGGCTTTTGGTTAGGAAAATCATAGGATGGGCCTCGAGTCGTGTTTTAGGTCCCTTTGGGCCGTCTTCCGACTCGACACGTTTACTACGAGTTTTCCGCGGTTTCTAATCCGCGAAGTTTGATCGATGAATTAGAATGGCGGGAAACATGGACTGAGCTTGCTACGGTCTTCGGGAGATAGCATTCGAAGGTTTTGACGAGAATGCAAGAACTGGTGTCGTATTGACGTTCGGAAAGGTTCAATCGCTACACAGCGACCAAACTTTGGCTCGAGCCCGGTCGCTTCGTAGCGATCGAGCGGGACGAGCGCTCGGTCGCTACGTAGCGACCGAGCGGGACGATCGCTCGGTCGCTACGTCGCGACCGAGCTTTGGCTCGAGCTCGGTCGCTACGTAGCGACCGAGCGGGACGATCGCTCGGTCGCTACGTAGCGACCGAGCTTTGGCTCGAGCTCGGTCGCTACGTAGCGACCGAGCGGGACGATCGCCTCGGTCGCTACGTAGCGACCGAGCTTGGCTGAGCTCAGTCGCTACGTAGCGACCGAGCGGGACGATCGCTCGGTCGCTACGTAGCGACCGAGCTTTGGCTTGAGCTCGGTCGCTACGTAGCGACCGAGCTGGACGATCGCTCGGTCGCTACGTAGCGACCGAGCGGGACGATCGCTCGGTCGCTACGTAGCGACCGAGCTTGGCTGAGCTCGGTCGCTACGTAGCGACCGAGCGGGACGATCGCTCGGTCGCTACGTAGCGACCGAGCTTTGGCTCGGGCTCGGTCGCTACGTAGCGACCGAGCGGGACGATCGCTCGGTCGCTACGTAGCGACCGAGCTTTGGCTTGAGCTCGGTCGCTACGTAGCGACCGAGCGGGACGATCGCTCGGTCGCTACGTAGCGACCGAGCTGTGTGCATGCTTAGTCGCCGCGTATCGATCGAGCTTGGCTTGTCCGCGGTCTGATTTCCATACTCGAGCTTGTCCGCAGCCGATTTGGATACATGTCCGTTGCCTTCGGACAATCGGTATTTAGTGGTTCGATTGAGATTTGGACGATATTTTACTGCAAGGCTGTTCGTAAAGATATCTTTACGAAGATTACTTTTCGTAAAAACGGTTATGCTGATTTTTACGGACTTTTAGACATTGATTCCGTCGTGACCGATTTTGACCCCAACAATGATAATGGAATACGCCACTTCACCATTTCCCAAAAGGTTCCCAACTCTCCAGACTGATATGAGCGAGGCTCCAACACTTAGTAGAATACCATTGCAGGCCAACGGTAACTGGTCTTCTCTCAAAGACTTCCTTCCTCAACAACATCCTAATTGAGCTCGATAACTAGATAGCCAATCTCACTCTAGATAGAAACAAACCGCTCTAATGGAAGTACTAAGGAATGGGGATGGGATACGAAGGCATACCATGACTCTAAATGGCAGCCAGTACTTCCACGAATAAGAACAGTGTACTTGAATTCACTAAAGTGAATCCTTCCTAAAACAATGACACTACCCGAGAACTACATCTATGTGTTGTTCCCGCATCAAACACAATATGGGCGGAAAATTCCGTCCATAGGCAAGGTCTCATACGACACCTTGATCACTCCTTCACTTATTTATTTAATCATTCAAAATTTTTTAAAATGCACACAACACGCAATGGAATAAGAAGCAAACCTGTGATTGGACCTTTTCAGAGGTTTTGACGGTCCAGGCAACTATAAAGTGTAGGCTCTACCCAAATAGCCTAACACTTGGATGTGGACTAACGGTAAGGAAAATCGGACTTGTTCAACAAGTGTTATCTTAGGTATAGGTAACGTAGATCGGGTAACTTCATGAGGAAGGGTAACCTAAATTCCTAACTCTTCACAAGAACCACCAAAGCGCGAATGATGCAAACGTTCCAGGATTTCCCAAACTTTGACAATCACAACCATTCTGTCTTTTCTAGTCACAACCATAACGGCTCAAGGTCCTCGATCTTGATCTGATGAAATGTACACCCAAAATCATCCCCAACGACTTACTTAACTCACTTCTTGAAACTGACCTTTGATCTGCAGCGGTTGGAAAATAAACGGTCTGCATGACTTGGTTAACCTCTTCAGCAATAATAGCTTCTTTAACATTCACGTCATACTCTAACATCTCCTCGAAGCTTTGAAACTCCAGGGTCTTTTATCTACTCCAAAATTCTTGGCTAAGTTCCCAAAGATTTTTCGTATGATCTTTTGCTTATTCTCCAAACCATAATCGATGAATCCAATTCACTCGACCACGTATCTCGATGCTTGTGTAGAATATACTACTTCCTGAACTCATGAAATCTGTCAAACTCGAACTCAACTCTCTGAAGTAACTCTTGACTCTCGACCAACAACTCATAGCGTTCATCTCCAAATAGCTTGCTGCCAAATCCTTCTTGTAATTCTCTGAACAACGGCCACGTGAATATTCTGCTCTGAGTGTTGGATCCCAAATCTGCCTCAAGCCAAAGTATACTTCTAACGGTTTAGTCCTGCTTCAGTATCTTATGGTCCCAACTTCTTCTTCTTTGCATCATAAGCTTCATGATATTCCGTTGCAAACAGAATGCTTCTGGTGCTTCCATCATCTTGTAATACAGTCAAACCATCTCTTCCTCCAACGCTAAGCTTGAAACAAATGCTTAAGAAATCATGCTTGTATGGCTGTGGTGCTTGTACGTCTTAGCATGAGCTGGTTAGACTTGAGAAACCGGAATAATAAGTGCATCTATGTGATCAAGTGTAGTCGAATCGCTCTGAACCGGATCACAAACAACACCCACCTTGACATCGATAACACACGAGTCCGGAGATGTATTCGATGTATCAATTATATCCCATAAATCTCTCTAAAGTATTAGCATCCCCACTAAAACTCAGAAAAACGGCAGGAAGGCATGAGGTTATTGACTTCTAGCAGGAAGGTAGTGAACCCCACCATGAGGGTAGCAAACTTGATCATGATGATAATAACCTCGGTAAGTACGCTCCATCCATTCAAGCTTGTCTCGGTGCTTCTACTATGAAATATCACTGTTAGGTAACTACCCATGACTATCTATCCTAAAATGAAGGAACAAGCCAGCATATCCTAGTTATCCTTGCGACTCATTTTGACTCGAAAAACATTTGAAACAAGTCCCATTCTAGCATCGTATAACCATGCTCTGATACCACCTTTGTGACACCCCCGATCATAGATGACCGGAAATGACACGGTCGATGTTCCTCGATGGTCGATCTGAGGTTCTCAGAATACTTCCGATCGCCTTAGACCAACAATCAAAGAACACCAACGCTCCTATCGGATACCACTCTAGGCTTTTCAACCCGAGAAAGCAATACCTGATAGTTAGTTCGTCCGGACAAGGACTAATATCATATGGAACCCGTACTTTTTAAAAAAAACATTATTTATATATCATTCAAAATCATCTTACAAAATTTGTTATAAATTAACCTCGAGGTTTTCGGTCTACAAATCTTATTCATAAGATATATCAAAATGACTTTGCAAGGATAATAAAACTACCGCTGGCTAATGCCGTTCCTTCTCGTCCTAGAGTAAAGGTCTCACACCTACTGGTTACCTGCATATCAAATGAGTCATGAGTAACTAGTTTACTCAGTGAGTCTAATCCCACACCCAAACACATATCTATAGTATCCCGAGCAAACGACACCATTTGAATGCAGTGGAATTATATTCCATAATTAATATAAGGCATCTAAATCCATCCATGTGAATCTATCTTAAACATCACCTCCACGATACCCGCCAATCACTCATACTCTTAATATATATATATATATATGCTAAACCCGGAAAACCACCAAGGCTAACCGAGCTTAACGGGGAATAAATATAACCATCATCTCCATCAGATATTCCAAAATAGAACATCCAACGCTGCATGCAGTTACACGGCCTCCAGGGTGCGACCCCATCATCGTGTCTTCATGACCTTGATCCATATCGCAGGACCAATTCACGGCAATGCGGGACTTTCGGGAGAGTGAGTATACAATAAGACTTCACATGATTCACACTTATTAATAGAATACTTATAGATTAGTACTTGAGAACAAGTACTAAGGCTCGGGATAACCTCAAAGAATTATTCTTGCTTATTCTTAAGTATTTAAACTAGATAAATACTTCATATATAAATATAGATTAAGGAATAATACTTAATCAATCAAACCATAATTACTCCTTAATTAATCCATGATTAATCCTTAATTAATCAATGATTATTCCTTAATTAATTCATGATTAATTCTTAATTAATCAACCATATTCAATATGCAATCATGCATACTCATTCATAATTCATTCATCATCTATCTAGACTCACCTTTAAATCCATGAGATTGGTTAAGGAAGACTAGACTCGAGCTCAAGCTAATCACACTTCACTTTTTGATCACTCTCGGTTCAGAACCATCACAAGGATCCGGCTGATCCGAATACTCTCCTTGGCCATCTGAATTCAAAACATAACAGTTGGAACATAAGGTTCAGTAGTCTGGTTCAAGAAGAAACTCAACTCAGTTCATAACATTTCAGTTCAGTTCTCTCATATCAGTTCGGTTCAAGACAGATTGATACCATGTTCAGCTCGGTTGAAGCTTTAACAATTTAACTCGGTTCATATCAGCTTAGTTCATGCTCAGCTAACTTCGGTTCTAATCAGTTCCCAACAGCTTAACTCGGTTATACTCAGACGACATCAGTTCAAGACAATTTCAGACCATAGACAGCTCCGCTCAGATCAGATCAGAACATACTCAGCTCAATTCAGTTCTAAACAAGATCAAATCAGTTCTGTTTAATTCCCATAATTCTTAACAGTTCGTCTACTGGTTATATGAGACTTATTAAATCATAAACCAACCAAGACTGAAGAGAACAAGACCTTAGACAACTGATCCTGACAGGTTAACCAACATACATCAATTGGTTCTCATCAAAACATGGCTGAATCAAGAAGCTGAAGCTTACCGGTTTTACTCAACTAATTAAACTTGACTGGTTGTCTCTCTTCAAGCTAACCACGAATTAACCTGATCAACACCACAAGAATCCATGGTTGGATTTATTCAGAATTTATCTCCAGTGTAGGCAAACCAACAAAACTTCTCACAGAAACTGATCCACAACCATCTTACCGATCAAAATCAAAGGCTGAAGAACATAGGTGATTCTCAACTTCAGGACACCAAATCTTCAGCTCTTAAACACTCCAAAACTCACTGATTAAAGTCACAGGATGGTGAGAAAGAGTTGTCCATGCTCACTCCTCTTCTCTGAATATTTTTCTGAATTTTTCATGAATCTTTTCTCACAGATTTTTCTCTCTTCTTTCTCTCTTTCTCTCTGAATTTTTCTCTGTTTTTCTTGCAGGTTATGAACGTCCAGAGGAGAGAAGAGGGTATTTTATATCGTAAGGAGTTGCTTCAGATGAGGGTTTGCTCCCACAAAAGACAAAGATGAGGTTAGACAGCTGGTGACATGCCTCAGCACACCAAGCAACACAAGCAGCTGAACTTTTCCTTCCCATGAAGAAAGCTACAAGCAGCTGAAGCAAGTAGCTTGACCAGCATGTGACTTCTAATGAGCAAGCAGGCAAGCAAGTAGGTGTAGGTCATGTGACCTAATTACTGAGGAAGCAAGTAGGCTAGAAGGTGCAAAGCATGTGACTGTTCAGAAATAATTTTAAGAGTTTTGTCGATATTTTTCCGGACTGTTTCGACTAAATATTTTTCATCATTCGAATCTCGTCCTGCTCTGAATAAACTCACCCAGAATGAATAAAAATCAACGATAATAATTAACACTCGACCAGAACCATCAAGAGATGGTTTTTCGACCAAAAGACAGCCCCGTCGAGATTAATTCACCGTGTCGATTTTTATTTAAATTCTGATCGATCAATCTTCAAACTGATCTTAAAGAATTTTCTTGACCAAAATTATATCTGCTCGTGAGGGTTATTACACTGTCGGCCAAGGTGTGAACTCGTTGAATACATCAGTGTAGCACGTGTGCGGCCCAAAACATCTAAGGGCATTACAGACATGTTATTGCCTCAAACTTCCTTGGCCTAAACGGCCATAGTCCCTCTAAGAAGCCGGCCGTGAAGGGATGCCTCCACGTAGCTACTTAGCAGGCTGAGGTCTCGTTCGTTAACGGAATTAACCAGACAAATCGCTCCACCAACTAAGAACGGCCATGCACCAGCACCCATAGAATCAAGAAAGAGCTCTCAGTCTGTCAATCCTTACTATGTCTGGACCTGGTAAGTTTCCCCGTGTTGAGTCAAATTAAGCCGCAAGCTCCACTCCTGGTGGCGCCCTTCCGTCAATTCCTTTAAGTTTCAGCCTTGCGACTGATACCACTCAAATTACCCTAAGGAGTGTTACTCTCATCAAAAGAGGTTCAGATGTAGTACTTAGGGATCGAATCGACAAGGAGTTAGGAAACAATTAAATCTCGTGTTTATTAATTCTAAGGGTTGTAAATGTTTAAATGAAATAGCAATAGTAAAAAGAGAGTAAATAATAAATGTAACTTTGGTTGGAAATGATATTAGATGCAGGGCCACTATTCAGGTGTTGGAGATTATAATACCTATAGAAGCCTAACTGTTGCATGCATGATATATTAGAGCTCATTCGCTTAACTCAGTGATCAGCAGTCGCATGTAGCAGTGGTTAACAGACTAGATCTTGTGTCTCACCGGTTAGATGCAGACACAAGAGAGTGTCGATCGATAGTCTATTAAGACGTCGACCGATACACCATTGCCAACATCGATCGATTGTCAGTTGAGGACATCGATCGACAGGTTCTAGCCAGGCCTATGCGCGAGTATGAAATGCCCTACTAAGATTCAAAATTGGCGGTTAGCCCTCTCTAGGAATCCTAATATGATAGATAGATTTCAGGATGGGATAACAAGGGTGCTTGAATATGCAATCCTATGATCAAGTTCTAGTTAGCAAGGCTAAAACAAGCAATGAATACAAATCTATCATGAAAATCACAACAAGGCAGATCAATAGTTTGGGGCTAATCCCACAAACCTATCTGAACCCTGGATCTAACAGTTGAACTACTCAGACATAGCAAAGCAATTCATATCAATAGATAAATGGAAACTCATAGAATAGATTGAAAGAAATAAAAACAAGGAGTTCTAATCACAAGTGATCTTCTCTCCCAAATGAAACTTGTAACAAAACTGGGTCTAGAAAAGCTCTCTTCTGCCGTCAAAACACTTGCAGTATATATTCTACTAGGTTAAAAACTTGTCAGGGCATTTTGGTAATTTGGCTTGGCCTTGGTTTTTAAGTCTGCTGAATCCAAAATGTCGCGTCTGGTGTCTCGACATCGATTGATGGTACTTGTGTACATCGATTGATATTAATCTTCATCTGTCGAGGCATTTCCTGATATCGATCGTCAGCACTGATGCGCATCGATCGATTATTCTTCCTCTCGTCAACCTGTAAGTGGTCAGCTCGGGTGAAATGTCCTTTAAGCTCCAAAATGCTCCAAAGTCATAGCTTTACTCCGAAATGCACCTGAACCTGAAAACATACCTAGAAGAGTAGAAAACATAGATATATATATTGTAAAATACTAATATACCATGGATAAAAATGGGCCAAATCCAAGGTATATCAACTCCCCCCGACTTACCCTTTTGCTTGTCCTCAAGCAAAACATACAGGCAGTCTCTCTGAAAGAGGTTTGAAAATATTTGGGAACTTAGGATTTTAAAACATAGAAATCTTTCCTCAACAATTTTGTAGCCACATTTAAAAAGTCCTAATCACAAAACCACACTATGCAATATCCTAGCTTAGCAACCTTTTCTAACAAAACATGACTCATCAATTCACATCTGACATCCCCTCTACTGATTTCATTTCTTAGCATAAATATAAAGTGAATGCTTTACCTTGGGAGTATCGATCACAGGATGCAAGGATTTCAAACAGGTATCTGGAGGTGCAGGTAAAAGTTAGTTCCTAGTTTCTCTCTTCAGTCAAAGTCTGCTTCCATTGCAGGATCAGTGACCAAGATTGGACAGGCTTCCATGAATCAAAGCTTAATGGTGGTTGCCACCAACTTCTGTTCACTTCTTTTTGACCTATATCCAAGAGTTCTTTGCGAAAGCGAGCCTTGAAGATTGCCGCCTCCAAGTCCCGTTTCGAACTCTTTTATTTGAGTCCTTATGAATCAAGCCTTAATGGTTTTAGCCACCAAGTCCTGTTCAGACTCATCCTAATTAAACAATAGATCTTTTTTTTTTCTTTTTTTTTATATACTCACTAACTAATATAGGGTCGAACTCTAGAGAGAGAAAATGTGATAAATAATCTAAACCAGGCGTTACCTTTCAGACCTGTCTGAAGAATCCGATCCCATGTATACCAAGCCCCAAGACAAGCGGTTATGTCAAGTTTAGTGTTGGAAATCAGCTTTGGTTACTTCATACGGTTCAAGGCAAGTGTGTAGTTGATAGGTTGATCCGCTTTAGCATCTTTAGTGCTATCTGCAATCAGTAAATCCAAAATGGTGCTAAAGATTTGTTAGATATTCATGTTTAAATCAATATAAGATTATAGTCCCTATTTTCAATAACTAAGCATAATTTATTTGAAATTCCTTTTTACATAAGAATAAAATAAATTATATCAGTAAATCTCCCCCCAGACTTAAATTACACTGTCCCAGTGTAACTCAGCCGGAGTTATGATGAATAGTTTATGATGTACGAAATGTAATAAGTAGGTAAGATACATCTGACCGGATTAGATATCGATCGATGGGTAAGTTTTACATCGATCGTCGTGTGGTTGCCTATGTCGAACAATGTCGACGTCTAGTCGTCGGTCGATATTCAGGTCCTCCTACTTGGGTCTCCTAAATCTGAAAGAAATAAAACGAAAGAAATTAAATGCTAGCTAATAAAACCAAAGTAAAATACCTAATAGTGGGTTGCCTCCCACTCAGCGCTTGGCTATAGTCATTTAGCTTGACTGTGGTAGTTGTAACACCCGCCCCTTCCCCATTTCCGACCGGGGTTCCTGGGCGCGGGGTTGAGGACACACATGTCTACTTTCCCGACATCTCTGTGTGTCCCGTTACTGGTCCCATGAGTTTCAGGTGCATTTCCTTCCTTACCGGTGACATTTCCACTTATAGTTCTGCAAAAATTGGAGATGGAAAAGAGGGGTGAGTATTGATACTCAGTGAAGCGATTCTAGACCAGTCTCCCCCATGAGCCTCTATACGGCTCAATGCGAAACGAGAACCGTCTAGTCACTACACTCAGTTTGATGCAACCTATTAGCTATTTACTCATGTTTCATTTCACAAATCAGGCACTGTAATGAACTCAGTCATTACTCAATTCATAGAATTCGGTTTATTATTTAAGGCTCCCCATCTTCCTAGGACTTTAGGACCTACACAGCTCAAGCGGACCATTACTCCCCTTTTCTTGCTGCTTCCTGTGAAGTCGCCTGCCCTGGTAGGCCCGTCACCCAGTTCCTTGGGTACGGACTGCCTTTGCA
Organism: Brassica napus; assembly: GCF_020379485.1. Lineage (NCBI taxonomy): Eukaryota > Viridiplantae > Streptophyta > Magnoliopsida > Brassicales > Brassicaceae > Brassica > Brassica napus. The sequence goes on from NW_026014623.1 coordinate 1,371,357, forward strand.
GTGTATTACGACCCCTTACCGCCAAGACTCGGCGTGACTCAATCTTACCGGCGCCTCTATTCTTACCCTGCCATTTTTATCCGATGCTATGGCCCCGCATCTCCGCCGTTTTTGAACGCTATGGCCGCCGCGTTATCTTTCTTTCCACCCTCCCCGGGTAATTTATCCCACCCTTCCCGGGTAATTTATCCCACCCTTCCCGGGTAATTTACTAATCATTCATTCTTCTTACCTTTTTCTTATAATTTCCTTTTCCTTATTCTTTAGACTCTTTCATACTTTTCTTTTTAGACGCCACCCGTTCTCGGTGTCACACTCAATTCAGTAAACAACCATTTCACGGATGTCCTATCATTCATCTAATCAACCGGTTAACGTTTACTATTAACCTATTTTTAATTCCTTCTAAGCATCCTAGCTTTCAACCACAAACAAGAGTAGATCATCGACCAATCAATCATTCATCATTCAATCTACACAAACAATCCATTTACTGTCCTTAATCAGTATGAGCGTTCTTATGCAGTATGATCTATCAACCTAACATAAATCAGGATCTAAACCATCCTAATTCCTCATTTAACAATATAAAAGATCATGAACAAGATCTGGAATAGAACACCTCACCTTAGCCTAGATCTGGATCTGGATCTGAGATGAGCGGCAAGAGAGATGAGATCTGAGTTCAACGGCACCACACAGCTACCACCACCACTCGCGGCTGCTCACGGCGAGGAGAGAGAGAGGCGGCATGGAGAGAGAGAGAGGAGAGAGGAGGCGCGGCGAGGAGAGAGAGAGAGAAGAGGTGGCGCGGTGAAAAGAGAGGAAGAGGAGAGAGGCGGCATGGGATAGAGAGAAGAGGTCGACGGCTAGGGCTTCTGGTTTCCGGGAATTCTCTGCAGGGCTTCGCTTCTAGATTTCTGATGAGAGGAAAAGAAGTGGAGGCTTGCTTTTATAAGGGAAAGAGAAAGGGAAAACCCTAGGGTTTTCTAATTGTGCTGTAGAGAACCCATTAGCATTTAAAAAATTTAAATGGGCTGGTTTTGGGGTTTTACAATTCTCCTCCTCTTATTCGGAATTCGTCTCAAATTCCAAATCTTCAGTTCGAACTTAACATCCCAAAACTAGGGTGAGTTTCCAAACACAATCAAGGGAAGCACGACATAGGCTTCCTACTTGCTCAAGATCATTTAAAAGCAACAATGAATTTAATAAATGAAATGGAGTAGGACTACAACAATAAATAGGTCCCAAGGTATTGCCAAAATCCGCGAATATCCTTATAACAAGAAACGAAAAGCTAAAACCATTATGAAAGAAGAAAAAATTGTTTCCTACTCCTACTAGCTGACTCAGGTACCAGCACTAGCCACTTCGAACAGGAGACTTCTGCTCCCCTTCCGGCTTAGGACCAGCCGCGCGGCCACTCCAGGTCGACGACGCCGGCTCCTCTTCCCACTCTGAGTCCTCCGATGGATCCTCTTCCACTTCCACGTCTTCCTCAGAGCTCGAGATGGCGACGAGCCGACGAGTAAGTGTCCGTTCAGCCTCCATCGCCTGACCGGCCATCCGGTTCACCAAGGCGAATTCCAATGGTTCCAACACACCAATCAGCTTGCCCCGAATCTCCTCGCGGAGACCTGCCTTATACCACCAGCACCAATCCTCCGCTGTCTTGGGCTTGCATCTTTTGGCTGACTCCAGGAATTCCTCTGTGTACTCCCAGACTGAGCGCGGTCCTTGCCTGGCCTGCATCAATGTTCCACACCGACATACACCGGTTATGCTCCTCAGGCTCTCTGCATCAATGCTCGGAATCTTCCTTGGGCGTCCACGTTTCCCCGTTGGTACACTGTCCTCCATCCTGATCGGTCCAGGACCTTCCCTAGTCGGCCCCGTCTTCCTTGGCGCCTTCGGCCCCGTCTTCCTTGGCGCCTTCGGCCCCTTGTGGGCGGTGTCATTTCAACTTCAGGTGCAAACTGGAAAGTCCCCTGACCCTGGTACAATCGCCTGTACTCGGCTGCCCGCTGGAAATGGGGCATCAAAACCCGATGCCTCACGGTCGTCTCCTGGATAGGGGCGTTCGGCTGCTCCGCGAACTCCATTTCCTCTTCGTCTGGGAAGAGTGCAGGTACCATGTCACCCCACGCGTCACAGTAGGGCTTGCGGGCGTACGCCCTTGTCCCTTTTGGTCCATAGCGCATGCGTCTTTCTCCGAGCTCATGATGCACAGGTGAAGACATCCTGCAGCGTAAAACAAAGACCTGATCAGAACATAATAGTAGTCATGCATAGATGGCATTTTTCAATCATTTTTCAAAACTAGTGCTGCTTCAGCATTCCATAAAATATCATACACGGTGTGATTCTTATCGTCCCTTTTTGCCCCATGACGATCCTTTTTACCGTCAGCCTTTTTACCCTATGAAGATCCCATATCCTTATTAGCATTTCGCATTTTGCTCCAAGATGACTCTCCATCATCCTTTTTATCCCAAGATGATCCTTAGCTTAGTCCTCACAATCTGAAATCGGTTTTCTCCTACTGTCTTGCCGGCAGTCCCTTGGCCGCCCCGGTTTGCTTCTTCCTCGTCGGCAGGCCCACGCCATGGTTGTGGGACCCGCACCCTTTTTTTTTTTTTAATCTATGGAAACGAGTTTGACTGTTATATCGGAATGCCAGGAGTTCATTTCTTTGCAGGGTTTAATTCCTCTGTGAAGCTGCGCACGCCTCGGCCTTGCGTCCGTCTCTCCTCCCCCGGCCTTTCTGGCCCGGTGTGGGGTGGTGTCGCTGGCGAGACATTTCCCTCCAGCTCGTAGGTCCGACTTTCCATTCCCCATTTTTCTTGCGAGCTAGGCGACTAATCCCTCTGTATACTTGCCTTACAACTCCTTGTTACCCATTTTTGAACCTCTGAAACTCCACTACACCGTGGTACGAGGACTTTTTGTTGATCTGATCTTGGCCGGAGACTCTGAGCTGTTCGATTTCTCCTTCAACATTAGCTATGTCGGTCTATCAGAACCATAAGGGAAATAGGCAATGGCGGAAACGCTGATCCCTTAAGTTAGTATTAAGGGACATTAACCTAGCTCTGATACAAATTGTAACACCCGCCCCTTCCCCATTTCCGACCGGGGTTCCTGGGCGCGGGGTTGAGGACACACATGTCTACTTTCCCGACATCTTCGTGTGTCCCGTTACTGGTCCCATGAGTTTCAGGTGCATTTCCTTCCTTACCGGTGACATTTCCACTTATAGTTCTGCAAAAATTGGAGATGGAAAAGAGGGGTGAGTATTAATACTCAGTGAAGTGATTCTAGACCAGTCTCCCCCCATGAGCCTCTATACGGCTCAATGCAAAACGAGAACCGTCTAGTCACTACACTCAGTTCGATGCAACATATTAGCTAGTTACTCATGTTTCATTTCACAAATCAGGCACTGTAATGAACTCAGTCATAACTCAATTCATAGAATTCGGTTTATTATTTAAGACTCCCCATCATCCTAGGACTTTAGGACCTACACAGCTCAAGCGGACCATTACTCCCCTTTTCTTGCTGCTTCCTGTGAAGTCGCCTGCCCTGGTAGGCCCGTCACCCAGTTCCTCGGGTAAGGACCACCTTTGCAGTTTATTACGACCCCTTCCCACCAAGACTCGGCGTGACTGAATCTTACCGGCGCCTCTATTCTTACCCTGCCATTTTTATCCGATGCTATGGCCCCGCATCTCTGCCGTTTTTGAACACTATGGCCGCCGCGTTATCTTTCTTTCCACCCTCCCCGGGTAATTTATCCCACCCTTCCCGGGTAATTTATCCCACCCTTCCCGGGTAATTTACTAATCATTCATTCTTCTTTCCTTTTTCTTATCATTTCCTTTTCCTTATTCTTTAGACTCTTTCATACTTTTCTTTTTAGACGCCACCCGTTCTCGGTGTCACACTCAATTCAGTAAACAACCATTTCACGGATGTCCTATCATTCATCTAATCAACCGGTTAACGTTTACTATTAACCTATTTTTAATTCCTTCTAAGCATCCTAGCTTTCAACCAAAAACAAGAGTAGATCATCGACCAATCAATCATTTATCATTCAATCAACACAAACAATCCATTTACTGTCCTTAATCAGTATGAGCGTTCTTATGCAGTATGATCTATCAACCTAACATCAATCATGAACTAAACCATCCTAATTCCTCATTCAACAATATAAAAGATCATGAACAAGATCTGGAACAGAACACCTCACCTTAGCCTAGATCTGGATCTGGATCTGAGATGAGAGGCAAGAGAGATGAGATCTGAGGTCAACGGCACCACACAGCTACCACCACCACTCGCGGCTGCTCACGGCGAGGAGAGAGAGAGGCGGCGTGGAGAGAGAGAGATGAGAGAGGAGGCGCGGCGAGGAGAGAGAGATGAGGTGGTGCGGCGAAGAGAGAGAAAGAGGAGAAAGGCGGTATGGGAGAGAGAAAAGATGTCGACGGCTAGGGCTTCTGGTTTCCGGGAATTCTCTGCAGGGCTTCGCTTCTAGATTTCTGATGAGAGGAAAAGAAGTGGAGGCTTGCTTTTATAAGGGAAAGAGAAAGGGAAAACCCTAGGGTTTTCTAATTGGGCTGTAGAGAACCCTTTAGCATTTAAAAAATTTAAATGGGCTGGTTTTGGGGTGTTACAATTTTCCTCCTCTTATTCGGAATTCGTCTCGAATTCCAAATCTTCAGTTCGAACTTAACATCCCAAAACTAGGGTGAGTTTCCAAACAAAATCAAGGGAAGCACGACATAGGCGTCCTACTTGCTCAAGATCATTTAAAAGCAACAATGAATTTAATAAATGAAATGGAGTAGGACTACAACAATAAATAGGTCCCAAGGTATTGCCAAAATCCGCGAATATCCTTATAACAAGAAACGAAAAGCTAAAACCATTATGAAAGAAGAAAAAATTGTTTCCTACTCCTACTAGCTGACTCAGGTACCAGCACTAGCCACTTCGAACTGGAGACTTCTGCTCCCCTTCCGGCTTAGGACCAGCCGCGCGGCCACTCCAGGTCGACGACGCCGGCTCCTCTTCCCACTCTGAGTCCTCCGATGGATCCTCTTCCACTTCCACGTCTTCCTCAGAGCTCGAGATGGCGACGAGCCGACGAGTAAGTGTCCGTTCAGCCTCCATCGCCTGACCGGCCATCCGGTTCACCAAGGCGAATTTCAATGGTTCCAACACACCAATCAGCTTGCCCCGAATCTCCTCGCGGAGACCTGCCTTATACCACCAGCACCAATCCTCCGCTGTCTTGGGCTTGCATATTTTGGCTGACTCCAGGAATTCCTCTGTGTACTCCCGGACTGAGCGCGGTCCTTGCCTGGCCTGCATCAATGTTCCACACCGACATACACCGGTTATGCTCCTCAGGCTCTCTGCATCAATGCTCGGAATCTTCCTTGGGCGTCCACGTTTCCCCGTTGGTACACTGTCCTCCATCCTGATCGGTCCAGGACCTTCCCTAGTCGGCCCCGTCTTCCCTGGCGCCTTCGGCCCCTTGTGGGCGGTGTCATGTCAACTTCAGGTGCAAACTGGAAAGTCCCCTGACCCTGGTACAATCGCCTGTACTCGGCTGCCCGCTGGAAATGGGGCATCAAAACCTGACGCCTCACGGTCGTCTCCTGGATAGGGGCGTTCGGCTGCTCCGCGAACTCCATTTCCTCTTCGTCTGGGAAGAGTGTAGGTACCATGTTACTCCAAGCGTCACAGTAGGGCTTGCGGGCGTACGCCCTTGTCCCTTTTGGTCCATAGCGCATGCGTCTTTCTCCGAGCTCATGATGCACAGGTGAAGACATCCTGCAGCGTAAAACAAAGACCTGATCAGAACATAATAGTAGTCATGCATAGATGGCAGTTTTCAATCATTTCTCAAAACTAGTGCTGCTTCAGCATTCCATAAAATATCATCCACGGTGTGATTCTTATCGTCCCTTTTTGCCCCATGACGATCCTTTTTACCGTCAGCCTTTTTACCCTATGAAGATCCCATATCCTTATTAGCATTTCGCATTTTTCTCCAAGATGACTCTCCATCATCCTTTTTACCCCAAGATGATCCTTAGCTTAGTCCTCACAATCTGAAATCGGTTTTCTCCTACTGTCTTGCCGGCAGTCCCTTGGCCGCCCCGGTTTGCTTCTTCCTCGTCGGCGGGCCCACGCCATGGTTGTGGGACCCGCGCCCTTTTTTTTTTTTAAATCTATGGAAACGAGTTTGACTGTTATATCGGAATGCCAGGAGTTCATTTCTTTGCAGGGTTTAATTCCTCTGTGAAGCTGCGCACGCCTCGGCCTTGCGTCCGTCTCTCCTCCCCCGGCCTTCCCGGCCCGGTGTTGGGCGTTGTCGCTGGCGAGACATTTCCCTCCAGCTCGTAGGTCCGACTTTCCATTCCCCCATTTTCTTGCGTGCTAGGCGACTAATCCCTCTGTATACTTGCCTTACAACTCCTTGTTACCCATTTTTGAACCTCTGAAACTCCACTACACCGTGGTACGAGGACTTTTTGTTGATCTGATCTTGGCCGGAGACTCTGAGCTGTTCGATTTCTCCTTCAACATTAGCTATGTCGGTCTATCAGAACCATAAGGGAAATAGGCAATGGCGGAAACGCTGATCCCTTAAGTTAGTATTAAGGGACATTAACCTAGCTCTGATACAAATTGTAACACCCGCCCCTTCCCCATTTCCGACCGGGGTTCCTGGGCGCGGGGTTGAGGACACACATGTCTACTTTCCCGACATCTTCGTGTGTCCCGTTATTGGTCCCATGAGTTTCAGGTGCATTTCCTTCCTTACCGGTGACATTTCCACTTATAGTTCTGCAACAATTGGAGATGGAAAAGAGGGGTGAGTATTAATACTCAGTGAAGTGATTCTAGACCAGTCTCCCCCATGAGCCTCTATACGGCTCAATGCAAAACGAGAACCGTCTAGTCACTACACTCAGTTCGATGCAACCTATTAGCTAGTTACTCATGTTTCATTTCACAAATCAGGCACTGTAATGAACTCAGTCATAACTCAATTCATAGAATTCGGTTTATTATTTAAGACTCCCCATCATCCTAGGACTTTAGGACCTACATAGCTCAAGCGGACCATTACTCCCCTTTTCTTGCTGCTTCCTGTGAAGTCGCCTGCCCTGGTAGGCCCGTCACCCAGTTCCTCGGGTACGGACCGCATTTGCAGTGTATTACGACCCCTTCCCGCCAAGACGCGGCGTGACTCAATCTTACCGGCGCCTCTATTCTTACCCTGCCATTTTTATCCGATGCTATGGCCCCGCATCTCCGCCATTTTTGAACGCTACGGCCGCCGTGTTATCTTTCTTTCCACCCTCCCCGGGTAATTTATCCCACCCTTCCCGGGTAATTTATCCCACCCTTCCCGGGTAATTTACTAATCATTCATTCTTCTTTCCTTTTTCTTATCATTTCCTTTTCCTTATTCTTTAGACTCTTTCATACTTTTCTTTTTAGACGCCACCCGTTCTCGGTGTCACACTCAATTCAGTAAACAACCATTTCACGGATGTCCTATCATTCATCTAATCAACCGGTTAACGTTTACTATTAACCTATTTTTAATTCCTTCTAAGCATCCTAGCTTTCAACCACAAACAAGAGTAGATCATCGACCAATCAATCATTTATCATTCAATCAACACAAACAATCCATTTACTGTCCTTAATCAGTATGAGCGTTCTTATGCAGTATGATCTATCAACCTAACATCAATCAGGATCTAAACCATCCTAATTCCTCATTCAACAATATAAAAGATCATGAACAAGATCTGGAACAGAACACCTCACCTTAGCCTAGATCTGGATCTCGATCTGAGATGAGAGGCAAGAGAGATGAGATCTGAGGTCAACGGCACCACACAGCTACCACCACCACTCGCGGCTGCTCACGGCGAGGAGAGAGAGAGGCGGCGTGGAGAGAGAGAGAGAGGAGAGAGGAGGCGCGGCGAGGAGAGAGAGATGAGGTGGTGCAGCGAAGAGAGAGAAAGAGGAGAAAGGCGGTATGGGAGAGAGAAAAGATGTCGACGGCTAGGGCTTCTGGTTTCCGGGAATTCTCTGCAGGGCTTCGCTTCTAGATTTCTGATGAGAGGAAAAGAAGTGGAGGCTTTCTTTTATAAGGGAAAGAGAAAGGGAAAACCCTAGGGTTTTCTAATTGGGCTGTAGAGAACCCTTTAGCATTTAAAAAATTTAAATGGGCTGGTTTTGGGGTGTTACAATTTTCCTCCTCTTATTCGGAATTCGTCTCGAATTCCAAATCTTCAGTTCGAACTTAACATCCCAAAACTAGGGTGAGTTTCCAAACACAATCAAGGGAAGCACGACATAGGCGTCCTACTTGCTCAAGATCATTTAAAAGCAACAATGAATTTAATAAATGAAATGGAGTAGGACTACAACAATAAATAGGTCCCAAGGTATCGCCAAAATCCGCGAATATCCTTATATCAAGAAACGAAAAGCTAAAACCATTATGAAAGAAGAAAAAATTGTGTCCTACTACTACTAGCTGACTCAGGTACCACCACAAGCCACTTCGAACTGGAGACTTCTGCTCCCCTTCCGGCTTAGGACCAGCCGCGCGGCCACTCCTGGTCGACGACGCCGGCTCCTCTTCCCACTCTGACTCCTCCGATGGATCCTCTTCCACTTCCACGTCTTCCTCAGAGCTCGAGATGGCGACAAGCCGACGAGTAAGTGTCCGTTAAGCCTCCATCGCCTGACCGGCCATCCGGTTCACCAAGGCGAATTCCCATGGTTCCAACACACCAATCAGCTTGCCCCGTATCTCCTCGCGGATTCCTGCCTTATACCACCGGCACCAATCCTCCGCTGTCTTGGGCTTGCATCTTTTGGCTGTCTCCAGGAATTCCTCTTGTGTACTCCCGGACTGAGCGCGGTCCTTGCCTGGTCTGCATCAATGTTCCACACCGACATACACCGGTTATGCTCCTCAGGCTCTCTGCATCAATGCTCGGAATCTTCCTTGGGCGTCCACGTTTCCTCGTTGGTACACTGTCCTCCATCCTGATCGGTCCAGGACCTTCCCTAGTCGGCCCCGTCTTCCTTGGCGCCCTCGGCCCCTTGTGGGAGGTGTCATGTCAACTTCAGGTGCAAACTGGAAAGTCCCCTGACCCTGGTACAATCGCCTGTACTCGGCTGCCCGCTGGAAATGGGGCATCAAAACCCGACGCCTCACGGTCGTCTCCTGGATAGGGGCGTTCGGCTGCTCCGCAAACTCCATTTCCTCTTTGTCTGGGAATAGTGCAGGTACAATGTCACCCCAAGCGTCACAGTAGGGCTTGCGGGCGTACGCCCTTGTCCCTTTCGGTCCATAGCGCATGCGTCTTTCTCCGAGCTCGTGATGCACTGGTGAAGACATCCTGCAGCGTAAAACAAAGACCTGATCAGAACATAATAGTAGTCATACATAGATGGCAGTTTTCAATCATTTCTCAAAACTAGTGCTGCTTCAGCATTCCATAAAATATCATCCACTGTGTGATTCTTATCGTCCCTTTTTATTCCATGAAGTTCTTCAGCGTGCGCCTCATCGAAGAAGTTTCGTAGGAAAACATTCTTGATGTCGCTCCAGGTTGTTAAAGATCCGGTGGGTTGCTGCCTAAGCTAGTGCATCGCTTCTCCATTCAGCGTGTATCTGAAGAGCTTGCATAGCAAGTAATCTTCGGGGACTCCTTCCATCCGAATAGCAGCGATTAGATCCTCGAACCGTTCCAAATGGTCCATAGGATGCTCGTGCGGTAACCCAGAGTAGGGTATCTGCGACACGAGAGTGTAGTATTGAGGCTTCAGCTCGAAATTCTGCTTCTGGATCTCCAGAAGTCGAATAGCTGATCTGTTGGAATAGTACTCATCTGGGCGATTGTAGTCGGCCAGTGGTTTCGATCGAGCGTCTTCATCTACAGTTTGAGCAGCTCCTGTAGCATCAGCATCAGGGATTACAGTTCCCTGAGCATCTATTTTCTGACCTGTTGTATTACGCAGATGACCGGCCTGGTCATACAGGTTTCCGTTCTCATCCTGAGTTAGAATAATAATGTTTACCATTTTTGATGACACGGTATCGATCGTCGTACGCGGTGTAGTATTGATCGTTGTCGAATGACTAGGATCGATCGACGATGACTGTCTGGTGTCGGTCGACGGTTGATTGTGCGTATCGATCGACGACGAATTTGTTGCGTCGAGCGATGTGGAACGTTGACCTCTACGGATGGTGCGTTCCAAATGAGCAGGATCGTCTGAGAACAGCAAGTCTTTCTCCTTGTTGCTTCTGGTACCGATGGGCATGCACCTGAAAAGACAAGAAAAAGATTATTAGAAAAGGGGTAAAAAAAAAGAGAATTAATAAAACTAAATCTAATGGCGATCAAAGCTCCCCGGCAACGACGCCAAATTTGATACCACTCAAATTACCCTAAGGAGTGTTACTCTCATCAAAAGAGGTTCAGATGTAGTACTTAGGGATCGAATCCACAAGGAGTTAGGGAACAATTAAATCTAGTGTTTATTAATTCTAA